>NC_056750.1:217915638-217932910 GCF_019279795.1 Protopterus annectens | reverse complement strand
TTGAATTGACCGTACAATATGGCAGTAGAACTAAGCCTGCATGTAATTGGTGAAGCTAAGCTGTAGTGTGATGGAATTCTGAACCTGGCAGTAACAGTACAGCAGGCTTATGTCTGTACATTAATTATTTGCTGGGTTACAGAACAATAAATGTATGTACATGCATAACATCACTTTCCCTGAGCAGGATGGCCTTGTGAGCTCTATCGAAGATACAGTACAACTCCTTAGCAGAGAGAGAAAGGAATGTATTAAGAAAAACTGCTACTGTATCGGAACAGTCTAGGGTCCTTGAAACAGCTACAATCACAGAAGACACTGTAATTACAAGGTGCCTTGCAAGGCTGTGTTATTCTCATGGGAAAACATTTTAAAAGCACGACCCCAGCCCCGATGTATAGACTATTGGACCATAGTGATGGAAATGCCCTGTGACCGACCACGTCAGTAAGGTGGGCAAAAGCTGATTGTAAACACTATATAAAGAAACTGCTGACTGTATAGAGTCAGACAAAACTCTCATACTTGGACTGTAAATTATTTAGCCTGCCTGTTTTAAAAAAACCTTGCCCCCTTTTTCACTTACAAAAGCCTACTGATAACTACAGTCTGGTTGTAACAACTTATTTGACATTGTGATCCTTGTAATCCGGAATTCCCTTGGTAAGCTACAGGTCAGAGTGCATGGCTGGTTAGACATCTAGGAGAATTTGCCTAAATGGTTCTTCTTGAATGAAAAGACCTCCGACTGAATTGTTGTGTGTAAAGAGGCTGTTTACTGTCTGATCTGTGGCTGAAAAGCGGAAAACTGGATCCCAAGAAGAAATCGTGCAGCCTTAAACAGGAGGCCCAGGTAAGGAGTGTTTGCCTCTTTGTCTCTATTGTAGATCAGGGACCAGACTACATTGTGTTTCTGTTAACATTTGTGATAGGGTCAAGACCTACCAATACTGTTAAATCTGAACATAGGTCAGGGGAACACACAGCAGAGTAAATAGTCATTGTAGACACTACAGTGGATACAGGGAAGGAGACACCACGTGGTATGAGAGAAGGGCATAGCAGTCGTGTAGAGGATATGGGAGATTATTTAAACAAACAGATCATGTGATCCGCGTTTGATGGGTGACGTGAAGTATATGCAATCGCAGACAGCACATAATGTGAGTTATACAGCAAAATGGGGTAATAAATACGACATTGATGGTATATTACACAAAATATCATTACTGAAACATTGTAATCCCTGAAAATGTGATGCACATGTTCCAGGGTAAACACCTGTTCCACCCTGAGAGGGACAGTCCCTCTTTGGCCAGCTGTGTCCTGTAAACAAACCGAACAAATGGCAAATGTCCTGATATCTCAGGACAAACATTTCCCAGATATATATCAAAATGGTAGCATAAAACAGTAAATTTGTATCTGGAACAGCAAAATATCATAATAAACAGAATAAGCAACTGAAATGCTACAACAATTGGTCGCTCTTGGCAAAAGTGAAATCCTGTCCTATGTACTGGCCTTTATGCTTTTCCAAAAATTCCCTTTCAACACTAATGTCCCACATTGTGCATTTGAAAAGGTGGCAGCCCTAAGATGTGCAGGCGACAAAACAGCGACAATTGGGTATCCGCATGCACATAGGTGGATTGAGGTAGTGAACCAAGGGAACAGAACACTACAAATGGCTAAGCATCATAGTACACAGAGAAGATCATAATACAGTGTACCGATACCCCCCACAACCCCCCCACCTCCGATACCACATCCAGGATTTTGGGGGGAGGGCAGGCTAGTCCCACATTATCCTGTGGCAACAGAGGTAGCACAATGAACAAATGTAAAGAAGCTATTGAAACCACATCCCAACCCGAACATACCTAGGGACACCCGAGTAAAAAAAGTACTAAAACAGAGTGAGGATATCTGTCAATTAATTGAAGTACCAAACCCCTCATGCAGGACAGGAAGGCCAGGACCCAACCCCGGGCGTATAGACCGTGGACACCAGAAGATATCTGTAAAGTAAAGGGGGAATTTCCCCCATCCACAAAGTAATCGCTATTCACCATGCAATACCCTGTATTTTCTGATCGAAACCAAAAGGGAATGGCGGATGGTACAGTATGAAAAGCTGTAAATCATGTAAGAATACTTAGGGTAGCTTGGTGCCAGACCCACCCCTATATTCAATGCTATGAACAGCCACAGAAGTATCTTACCGTGGTACATATAAGCTATGCTTCCTTTGCAATACCTATACATCCACATAGCCCCCAATGTACAGTCAGGGTGACAGATACAGCCATCCCCGGCTATGGGGGATACTGTGAAAGTCCCGATTTTCCACAGGGATGGCTACAATTCGGTGTTAACTCCCCCCGGGGCCAGTCAATTTCCCACTTTATTGGATGATATTCTGTTTGGGGCCCCTACCCAGCAGCAATGTATGGAAGATACAATAGCATTATTGAGATATTCAGCAGAACAGGGACATAAACTAAGCAAGCATAAATTGCAACTACAGAGAATACAGGTCAATTACCTGGCATATGTGGTATCCAAGTAGGGTAGAACATCAATGCGATAGGAAGGTAGCAATATAATAAGCACCCAAGCCAACTAACAAGAAGGGAATAAAGTCCTGTCTGGGGACTAACATTTGTAAACTGGATACCAAACAATGCTTAAACCCCTGTATTGTTTGCCTTAACTTTAATACCCCTTTGGCAGCACAACAATACTACACTGGATTACAGTAGCAGAAACAGCTTTCTGCAGACTAGAACGATTGATAGCTTCAACAGCTGTAGGGTCCTGAATAATCATAACACATGTTGTCAGACCGTAGATTGTAAGCGGAGATATATGACGCAGTCTTGATGCAACAGCGGGGAAGTAAGCAAACATAGTTTACTACTCATTGCAGTTGGACACTGTGGCATGGTCAGTGCCACATTGTGAAGGCAGTTGTTGTAGCACCCATGGCAGTACAGGCCCGGCCGTAATGTTACTAGACCACCCTCTCACTGTGAGAATGTCTCATGCAGTTGCGATCATCTGCTGCAAGAGAAGATAGCATTCCTGACCCTTTAGACATTTGTCTGTTTGACCATACCACTGAGTCAACCTCAATGGTGATTAAACGTTGTACAACATGAAACCTATCAACGTACGCCGACACCTGTGTATGGCACACCACACAGTTGCCTATACGAAATGGATTAAATAACTACACACAGACATGATATCACTGATATACCCTGTGATGATGCAGAGGTGACAGTTAATGGGGATCATGTAGACAGAGTCCTACAGGAACAATCAAGTATTTTTGCAGTAGTTATTGATAATGAATTGTAGAGGGCCAAACCCTGCAGCAAAACTTTCTGCTCAAGCAGCAGAATAGATAGTTTTAAACCCGGGCTTGTACTGTAGGGGAAAATGATGTGTGGACATATGTCCCGATAGTCAGTTTTTTGTCTGTCAGTGCATTTTTATGAGCGGGTGGAAGAATGGGGGAATGATAACATCCCCCGGTAAACCGATTAATCGCGCGACTTGAATGCATTAGACACTTTCAGTTACCCACTAAAGTAGGTAATTGTAAATGTGCAGGCATAGAAAGCAACAGGATAACAGTAGGAAAGGTAAGGCATGAGCTCATGCACTGCAAAACAAGCACCCTCACAGTTGGAAAGTGTTTGTGTGAATGAGGAATGACAAACCTCAGACGTTTAGATGTAGAAACTGTACAAACAATGCAAACAGCAACTGAAAGCAGAAAACCCGGGCGTGGTTATGACGAGGAGCAATCCTTGAACACGGACTGCACATATCCACAGTGAGAAAGCCAATATTAACGCCTAATTATTCAATATCCCTTTGTGGAGCCATGGGTAGAGACATGTCTCAACAGGGGATGGTACATTTGGTTAACAGAATACCCTAACATACGAATTAGAACCACATACAAACTCATGAGCAGCGTGTCACATTTGCAGTAGATATCATGCACGGGGAGATTTAAACCAAGGAGTGAGTTTACCTACACCACCATAACCGTTCCACTATTTGTATGGATTCATACATCTGCATAAATGTGAAGGAACAAATACTGTTTAGCGAACACATATATAAATAAAAAGGGGTAGAAGCATTCCCAACCAGAATCGGATGCAGCAGCAGTGGCAAAGGTGCCAGTAAAATAAAGTATCCCTAGATCTGGCATGCTGTAAAGAAGCTGCAGTGACAATAGAACACATGTAGTAACCAACAATCACGCAACCTGGGGATTATTTTGTATTTCCATGAATGTAAATTGCATGTACAACCCACAGTCAGCAGACTGCTGGCAAAATGGGACCCCAAAATAAGTAGAGGAGGTTGGTGGGTGACATCCAGACGAGTTACATGGCTGTCTACCTCTAGCATTGCTGAGCATGACAACAGTTCCAAATGTAAAGTGCTGCCCCCATTAAGTAGTATGTGGAATGGCATATCATGTGCCAGAGTGGAAAGCTGTCATGCCTGCAGAGCCGGGGAGGGCTCATTAGAGGTGACATGAGAGGATTTTTAAACCCAATAACACTGTTCCATTTAAAGTCTTTACAGATAAAGAAAACAAAGGGCGGGCATAGCTGACCCCAGTATCCTGTGTGTATGTCCCCGTTATCCAAAGATCATTATTGCCAAGTGGCCAGTGAAGTCTGTCCCGGGTACTTTTGGGCCCGCCTACTGCAGTAAAGTTTGCAGAGAGGTCCCTGGGTCCACCTCACATTTCTAAAACCCCGGTAAAGGATATCAAGTCTGATTGACATCTTGTAGCTGATATACCAAGAGCCGAATCCCCCGGGCAAGACTGTATAACAATACAAAGCAACCCCAAAGACATTTTGTTTGCTGTCCTAATGATTATACACCTATTAACCATGTTTGTGTTTACTTTACATTCCTGGGACCTTACCTGCATATAACTCCCGGATACAAATACTGATACATGAACGGGCCCAAAGAGTGTCTTCCACATTTCAACAATACCTAGGCATGACGTGTGCATAAGACTAGAACACTTTAAATTGCTGTGTTTGTACTGCCATACCTCCATCATATGGAGGACTCCCGATGCATGTTGCCCCCTTGGGGATACATTGAGACTTGTGAATATTACACTTTGATACAGGTTCTGTGAGATCACAGGACAACGTGGCATGTACTTACCTGTTACAAAAAGGAATTGTATGTTATCATAAACATGATACATTTCAGTTGGTGGGAGTATTTGTAACATAACTGTGTCTTACGAATGTCATATAACAGCCAAAGATCACAGTACACTTGTAGCACCATTCTTATTTGTATTGAAACATCATGAGAACAATTTTGAAGGATGTGCAGAAACATCCTGAATTGTAAAAACAGTCCTCTGTGATAGAGAGGAAAATGTTACATGCAGAGTAAACGCGCATCAGTAGTAAAGTAGAATTTTGTTAGTTGTTTGGGGAAAAACATATCAATGGTTACCTGGGAATTGGCCCGGGCATTTGTTATTTGGGTTATCTGGCTCCAGTCACATGACATACTGACAATTGCCTCGGGGGCAAAAACAACTATAACACATATAGCTCAAGAACTGGGAACACAGTCGAGAAACCTACTAATCCAGTGGGTGAAATGGAAGCTGTTCTGACTTTGTCTTCTGCAAGAGATAAAGGAATATCGATTCATTGGCGTGACAGCGAAACCTGGGCTGGAACACCCCAGTTTTGGAGTAGTGAAATCAATCAGGAACAGAGGAAGTTATCAAAACCTGTCGGAGGAAGGATGAATGTGATTTTCCCCCTTTTGAACTGTGACTGATGAACTGGATGCAATGAGAACTGTTGTGTCACAAAATGTAATCCACTGCCCCGTGCGAATTTTGGCCGCTTATAAGAAGATCGCTGTGTCCAACTACCACATGAAAGACCAAAATCAACGCCACCTAAGGTAATAAGCAGGTGTCATCCATGGCGAACCAGGCCCAAACCCACGGGAACCATTTCCACAAACCTTTGGGGTGGATGGGGTCAGTCATACTCATCATCATGATTGCCATTTGTGTCGTTCTGCTCATATTGGGAGCATGTGTCTATGGGATACTTGCATGTAAGTATTAGTCAGGGACCTGGCACATACCTGTACCGAGACTATGTATCAAGACCTGTAGTGGTATTTGTCAATAGAAAATGCAATCCTCTTGAATGTAAAACAAATTACTTGTATTTAAAACGTTCCAAGAGGAAGAGGCTAGGCAAGGAAATAATGTGGTATATGCTGCTGGATAGAATGGAAGGAATGAAAGGGGGGAGAATGTTAGCAAAATGCATATGTAAACATATATATGACGTGCAACTTTAGAAGCAAATAGTGTATAATGCATTTTATTCTACCTACAATATGGCAGAAAGCTTTTTGCATGTAATTCCCTGTAGTGTAGCTGCAGTGTGATTGAACCCTCCCAGCAGTAACCAGTGCAGCAGGTGTATGTCATCAGCATTATCATCTGCTGGTTAAGAATAATACATGTATGTACAGGTATATCTGTCCCTTCCACTGAGGAGGATAGGCTTGTGAGCTTAACACAGAGTACAGCTGCTCAGCAGAGAGAAAAAGGAACCTAGTAGGAAATGGAGTGAGGACGGATTGAACAGTGTTGGAACCGTGACAGAGCAGAATTTACCAAGACAGTCTAATGAATATGGGGCCAAGGTTGGCTATCCTCATGGGAAAACATTTAATAAGCATGAGCTTAGCACTTTTGTAGGAATACAATGTGACTCTAGAAATGTAAATGCCTTGTGACTGACCACATCATTAATGTGTGAAAAAGATATAGTAACAAATGCTCATACAGTGTAACATGTATAATTTAACAAATGTCTAAACTTCTACTGCATAGTGCTTTGCCTCCTGCTCCACAGTAAAATTTTATTAATCCCAGCTTCCTGTGTTATTGACTGTCATTTTGAAAATACGAATGAGTGTTACAGTTTGATTTAAAAATTTAATTGACAGATTTTTACGTTCTAGCATGGGAATAGGTCAAGCCAACCATCACAATGTCCATGTGTACCACATAAAAACAGCCAGTAACAGGGTAGTGGCATGAAGGCATCCCAACTGTGGGAATAGTACAGGACATATGGCCCCAAGTGCAGATGCATGCACAAACCCCAGGATGGGTGTCCTGCAAAGAGGAACATGTCCCAAACCCACACCTCCCAAGATGTACCGCAATAAAACACAGGGCAAACACACAAAACACTACTCCCCAACAAGACTGCAACGGAGCCTGGCAAACACCAACATGAAGCATGCACAAACAGGGACTTGGTAATGTTTGCCTTAACACCCCATAGGCCAAAGAAGAATAGAATGGACATATGATGTAATGTTGTGAAGGATGTGTGGTAGTCCTCAGTATCACAGTGTTAGGGACACAGATACACTGTCATCAACTGTGACATGTGCACTGTACACAGCATACCTGCATGTAATACAGAGGACAATCAGGGCCACAGAAATATACATGGGAAAGAGTATAGGGTGACAATTGTAAATGTGACAAACTAGAATATAGGTTCAGTCCATAGGTACAGGGTAGGCCATCCCCAGGCCCAGCCATAACTACACCATAGTTAGGATGACTTTGCCAACCTTCTGTGCTTCAGATGAAATACCCATGATATTGCTGTACCTCCGTCAAGCAGTGATAATGATGTAATCCCTGGCCTATACCTGCAATTCTCCATCCAATGGACAACATACCCGAACAAGGCTAGGAAGGATTCTGTCTCACATGTACTGTGATGTAGATCCACAGCTTTAATGATGTCTGGGTGATTTTGTGTCACTCAAACACATCCCATTAATGACCGTGACAAGGTAAATGTCACCTGCCCTAGGGGTTCTGAGGGATGCAGATACAGTAGGTGAAGCATACACATGACATATGGGTTGACATGGCCTGTATGTCAGGCACAGGTCAACACTAAACAGGGTATGTGACATGTGGCAGGGTCCTAAAAGTGGGGCAGCATTACAAAAAGGTGTCATCCTGCATCTGTACAACAATAACCTATGGGGCTTCCCAGCTGCTGTAGGTGTTGGTCAGATACAGTCTGAATGGGGCAATGTAGTAATCATAGGTGTAACCTAATGGGTACAAGGAGACAATGACCTAGCCTGATGTAGATGTGAACCCCTGCCCCCAAACAGGTGGGCAATGTAAAAGCCCACAAACCAATACCCGTGTGTTTTTGGAATGAAGGTGACCGACAAACTCTGTCCCCTGATCCTGGTAATCCCCCCTGTGCGGGTGGACAGCCACCTATATGCTGGACGGGGGTGACCTAGTACTCCACAGGTATGATGTTGCATTACTTCATTTAGCTGTGGGACATGTCCCTGACAGCAGATATGCATACTGGGGGGCCCCCTTCAAGGATATCTGTGTCAGATGTCGTCCCACATGGCACCTGTTTGCAGTCATCTACAAACATGTTGCCCATACACCCTGTGTGTGCCTGTACCAGGGAAATGTAGTGTATGACAGGAGTGCCCCCAAAGGGGCCCCATGGGACACCACTTGTGACAGGCAGTGGTCTGAATGCTGCCAGCAACTATGACCGGGGGGTTGTGTCACATAACAGTTTACAACACATTCTGTGATGCGTGTTCACATCCCAGCCAATGGGTTTATCAACGATACCTGAGGGGGTAATGTGATAAAGGGGCTTTGCCAGGTCGAGGTAGGCTGTATGGACTGCAACACCCCATCATGGCCTCGGTGACTGTCCAAAATGTCACCATGCTTTAAAGGCATGAACCGCCCTGAACAAGACAAACCGTGGGGATGAAAAGTATGTATGCCCCCTATGCAGTCATGTCGACCCAAAGTATGACCCCTCCCCATGTCTTGGCAGATAGGTCCCCTCGTGGTAATGGGACAGTAATAACCAGCCTCAGTGGAGGCATTGGCCCCTGTGAGTGGGACTACACCATGGACACAACCTGGGTACCCTACCTGAGGTGAGGCACAAAGAAATAGCTGTCCTAACGGGGGCCAAATTTCTAAATGAGATAGTGGAGTACACAGTGGGGTCACCAGCTGGTCTATGGATGCTATGTCCACTACCCTGGAGAGCATGTCCCACCTGTGTGTCACAGAACATTTGGTGCCCACAAACCGTGGTACAGACATCTCCTCATGTGTGGGGAGGGTGTGGAGATGTCCTCACTGGACTTGTCAGCCTGTATGTTGGCAATGTGTGTATGTTGAGTAAACCCACCTCTATGTGAACCCAGTCAGAGCATATGTGGGAGTGACTCCCAGGTGTGAGCATAGCAACTGAAGGTGGTATGATTGTAGCCAGGTCCATGTAGGTATATCTGTGGAATGTGCCCTGGACCATGACAGGGGTAACTCTACACATATGATGACCAAGGGTGTCAAACAAGGTGTCTGCTCCACCTTTTAGTAGCCACCTCCCTGTTGTACATCCTGTGTATGGCTGGGGTACACCACCTGGATGCTTTGGGATTGGCAATGAACCACAGTTGGGGAAATGAATGCTGGTTTATGCAGTCCTGTAGGTACTGGTAGATGGCAAATGTGATTGATGCAGTGGCTCAGTACTTTCCACTCCAGGGTTTAAAGGAGACCACAGATTGCAGGTGTATCTGCCTCTGAGCAAGCAATTTTATGGAATGGCAAATCAAGCAAATGCCAAAAACGGCCAAATTTAACAAGTCCTTTGTGAAATAGTTTCAAATGTATTGACCCTGTGTGTAATTCAATTGGAAATGGCGGTAAGACTGGCCTAAATTCCCGTATGTACACAGTCGGGGTGTTTTTGGATAATAAAGTCAAACCTCCCAATCTACCTTTTTATGAAAGTGGTTTTAACCCAAATTGGATTAAGATTGGGTTTTTTTCAAGACTGGTTTTGTGCACAAAACATATGGGGGCAAGCAAATGCGATTGCTGAACACACAGATCAGGAAACCCACGTCCAAGGGAAAATGCGCCCACTTTTTATATGAAGTGGGGTATTTTGGGACCCAAAAATTTTTAAAAGATTCCGTTTTTTAACTCCCGCTCTTTTGTCCAGGAACTTGCCCGCTGAATGTTTCGTAGCTGCCATGTAATGCACACAGATGCACAGAAATACCCATACCGGGTCCATAGAATGCGTCCCCATAAGTCCCCACACTGAAAGGTAATTACCAGGGGTAAGGGATTCGGGATTTAAATTGGGCTCGGGGTTTTTTTCACAAACCGCCCGCCCCTGGGAAGGGTACACCGCCTTATCTCCGCAAAATGAAACCTCCATAAAGCAAACAGGTGTGAAATGTGAACCCATACCCCCCCCCCCCCCCCCCCCCCCCCCCCCCCCCCCCCCCCCTTTTTTTTTTTTTTTTTTTTTTTTTTTAATTTGGCCCAACACACAACCCAAGTAGGATATGTAAACTATGGCATTCCCACCTATGAAGACAACATGGTTAAATGAATACATAGGTAATCAACATGTTCGGTGGTGTTATATTGGAAATACAGTGACGGATATGTCCTATTGAGATGTCTGGGGCTTATATGAAGCAGTTGATAACCAGCATCTTTGGATGTATGTCATTTGTTCACAGTACTAAATCACCTGGTTATGTAGCACCATGTGGAATGGGTAGTTAAACAGACATCCGCGAGAACATACACCAGCAGTGAAAAGCACTGGGCAGGTGGACACAGTCCAGCAACATCTAACTTACATATGCACATGGTGTCCATTGTAGGACCCAAAATTCTATTCAGGAATGCCTGCTAGTTCCTGCATTACTCACATGACTCATTGTCCCCCCACAGGTACACATATGCACAAGCGTGTTAATGTTGTGATAGCTGTCCATGAAAAGCAGCACAATGCACAGAAATACCCAGGGTCGGGTCCATAGAACTGCATCCACATCACAGTCCCACATGAAGGATGTGTAATGGGTACTGTCACTGTTGCAGTCAAGGGATCTGGGTATGTAGAATCTGGCCCCGGTGTTGTTTAGGCAATCCTTTGTCCCCCGGGGAGGGATTTTGAGCACCCCCACTCTCCGCTAATAATGCAAACCATCTCCGGAGAATGCAAATGCAGGTGTGAAATGTGTACAGCCCTATACCAGTGTCCAGTAGGCAATTCCCTGGATGGACAAGCGATGACTAAGATGGCACCCAAACTGCAAACCCGGGGGAATTACATGCCGGGGAAGGCATTTCACAAAATACACATAGGGACTACAGTTGACATTCCCATACAACAAAACAGACAACCAGCCGATGAAGTCCAAAGCAAAAACAGGGACTGTAGACACCCGTGACCACCAGAGCACACCAGAATTAAATGCAGTCACCATAGTTCATTGAGCTCTTGCTGCTTCATAAGCAGACTTATTAGAATACATACAATGCAGTCCAACCTACTACATTTAAAACCCTTAATTGGTCAGTAAATTAGATGTGCTAGGTACTAATTACATGCCTTAAAGGCAAACAGGCAAACAAACCTTCTTGGGTTACAGATTCCCCCGTGAGGACACAGACATTGCTTGAAGGTACATTCTTCATGAAAAAAAGAAATATATGTACATATGAAAGATGAACCAACATAATGTTTTCCAAATGTCTGACTGTGTAAGCCTATACATGTCCCACATTGTGCCAATATATTAACAGAACTGCAGACACCTAGTAATATAAATGAACCATAATATATACACATAAACCGTATGATTATGACTAATGTAAAATAGACCAACGAAATGTAATGATTCCTGTTAATGTAAATATTCATTTAGAAGGTTACTAAATAAATCCAGACATCCATGTAAATACTAAACAAAGGGCCCGGGGGTGCCTGCCCTCACATGTACTGGATGTTGTTCCACAGCATAGTGAGTGTCTGGGTGATGAATCTGTCCCAACAAACGTTTTATTTTGGGGTCAATGTGCCCTGCCCTTGTGGTTCTGAGGGGTCTAACCTTTCGTGAAGCATAGTCATCAGATCTGGGTTGACATGGCCTTGTATAGGCACAGGTCACCTCTGGGCAAGTGGTATGCAACTGTATGGAATTTTCAGTTGGTCAGTATAACACATATTCCTGAGACCCTGCATCTTTTTGATGAACTGTTGGTGCCTTTCCAGCTGCTGCAGGTGTTGGGTCAGATACATTCTGACGGGGATTGTACCCCAAACATAGGTCTAATGAGTGGAGTACAAAGGGGGCATGACCACCCCTGATCTAGATGTCAATCCCTTCATGATCATGTGGGCAAAGGGGAAGGTCTACCTAACTATGTTCAACTGTGTGTCTAACAGGGTTAACAACAACCCGGTCCCCAGATCACTGGTAACTCCCTCTGTGCTCAGTGGATTGCCACCTATATGGTAGCTAGGGTAACCTTGTTCTTCCGGGTTTTTGACTTTCATTTCCTGGCATTTAGCTGTAGGACATGTTTCTGGTTATCCACATCTGTGAGGCACTCCTGAAGGATATCTGTGTCAGATGTGTGTCTGACTATGGCACCCCGGGTTTTCAGTCATCTGCAAACATTGTCACCCCTAACCCCTGTGTTTTCGGGACTTTGGAAACGAGATGCTGAGAAATAGTGGACCCAGGACTGGCCCCCATGGGACACCCCCTGTGACTGGCTGTGAGTATGACATGGCCAGCAACTATGGCCATGTGTGTTCTGTGACTTAGCAGTTTAACCCCTATGGCGATGTATGGATTTCGTTCAAGATGATGGGTCTATCAATTATACCCCAGGGGGATTGTGTAAGGCCTTTGCCAGGTTGAGGTAGGCTGTATGGACTTTTCCCCCATCAATGCCTTGGTGACTGATTCACAAAGTCAAAACGGGAAAGGCATGATCTGACTTTTACCAAGCTAAACTGGGTTTTATCCAAAGTTTCGAGTCCCCCATGTCTTTATCTTGTTTCCCTTATGATCCTTCTCCATGGCTTTGCAGATATGGCTTGTCTAAATAATGGTATGGTAATAACCAGCGTCAGTGTAGGCACCAACTATGTGGGTTGACTAAATCCCCTTTTGCTACTACTCGTTCCTGAGGTGAGGCTAAGATTAAACAGCTGTGCTAAGTGTGGGTTTAATTCCCCCTAGAGTTCCCGGTACACCTGGGACACCATCTGGGCCCATGGATGTTGTTGACTGCCTTGGGGCTGGATTTTTAAAGCTGGACATACCCGGGAGGCGGGTGCTTCAGTCCGATGGGGGGCCACACCAAAAGCTGGCCTTAGGCATAGGCCAATGGTGCCGCTGGGGGGTTTCTCTCGCCCCTTTCCCGACTCTATTTGGTGTGGGAGACCAGGGGGGTGGGGGGGAAATGGCGGTGGCAACTTCTGCCTAGGGGACCACTTAACCTAACGCCACTCTTCCCGTGGGGAATACAGCATACCCCACCCAAGCTGGTCATTGCTGTATGGCATATCATCATGGCAAAACCATATTTCCCAAATAAAGGCACAGCATAATGCCTGGCCCGCAGACATATGTCACCCGCGGGCGGGCATTCGAGATGTCCGTTAAAAGCGACATTGTCTGCTTTGTGAAACAAACCCACGCGATTCAATACTAAACAGCGGAGAACCCGATGTTTTGAGCTGTTCAACCTGTTGCCATTTTAAAAGTATAGCACAGCGGGAAGGCCCCAAAACAACGGACATGTCTTTGGGTCAGTGAAATTCCCGCAATGGTAAACCCTTTTAAAATTGGGCACAGGCCTACAAACCCAGGGGTTGTAATGGAAATAGGTCCGTTTGACCAGACCTGCAATTAGTATCAAAATCTAAAGGGGGAAACCCCAAGCCCCAATAATTCGGTGACATGGTACCATAACCGGACCGGGCCCCTGTGACTCATCTAACATTCATACAGGGTCAGGGCAGTTCCCATGGGCGGACAAGACCAAAAAAAGCACCCAGCAACACCCCGACAATGGGGCCCGTATGGGGGATATAAGCACCTGTCATCTGAACATCCCCCGGGGGCGACATATGCATCCTGGGTGGCGGGGGGAAAAAGGAATGTTCAACATGCAGTAAACCCTTTCCCCGCAAAAATGGATGCCTGTGGGGGCGTGAGTGGGGGGTATGTAAATGTACAAGTACCTGGGTTTCATATTAATGACAAAAAAGCTAACGGTACTGGTCAAGTAACCCAAACGTGAATGCAGTCCCCTTTGAATTACTTTTAAACATATAGATGTGACTACGTAACGCCATGCTGCAAAAACTGTTACATGTATAAAAAAGGGGGCTTTCTGCAGTCCGCAACGGATCAGACATATGTTACCGGGAAAAGTCACCCCAAAAACCCTAACCACACAGACCCTAAACATATATAAGGAATAGGGGTTGGTGTGCCGAACCCCTCCGGGCATCAAAACGGGGTTTTGGGTCCAAACCAAAAGGGTTAAAGGGTGTTTAACCCTTTACATTCATAATTGTAAAAAATATGTTAAAAATACTTATTGATTCCATGCTTTGTTATCGTAATGCTACAATTATACACATTGATATACAATATCCCCATCAACACACTACATTCTAAGGTTTATACAACAATTATCAACTATGTTTCAAGAATGATTGTATTTACCAATATTGTATTTATATTAACACATTGTTGTGTTTTTTTTTCCATGAAATAAGGTATGCAACACTGATATGTATATGTCATTTATAATCAAGACTTGGGCACTGTCCAAACTTTAGCAGGTTTATTGATTATTTTTTTCCCAAAACCCACTCTGAAGGAAGTGTATAAGGGGACTATGTCATGCATTTAAATCCGCGATGCCCCATGTTAGTAGGTGAAAGAGCTCAAACCTTTCACTGTAGTCTATCGTTTTTACATTGTCTGTTTTTGGCGATATATGTTCCAAAACGTTTTTTAAGATGGGCAGGCCAAGGTTTGCTGTATTTTCCCCTGGCCCTGGATATAGATAGGCCATGTTTCAAAATATGGGTAGTCAAGCAGACATCCCGGGGGCATACAGCGGGAGTCAATACCACTGGCCAGATGGTGACAGTCCAACACGTTTTACACTTTACATATGCACCGGGGTCCATTGTAGGACTCCAAAAATATGACACCTTTATCCGTTTAGATCCCAATCAGAGTAAAACCCTGACTACGCACAGCTGACATATACCACCCGGGGTTTAAGGTTGATGATCCGTCCATGACATGCAGGACATATGAACAGAGGTCCCCAGAGGGGCCATGTGCGCCATATCCCAGTTCCGCCATGAAGGGTGGATGGCGGGGGTTGCAGCCATGGGATCCTGGGTTAAAATGGGGCTTTTTTGTTTGGCAGATAATCTGTTGTCCCCCGGGGGGGCTGTGGGATAACGGCCTTAGTCCCCCCTAAGGATGGGATCCATTTTCTAAAGGGAGGTGTGAAATGTGTTCAGCCCACATCAGTGTCCCGTAGGCATTTCCCAAGGATGGACAACGGGACAAGATGGCACCCAAAATAGCAAACCTGGTGGAATCACACAGCCGTAAGGCATAACACAGGACATACAGATGGAAACAACAGTAGACACAGACATCCATTGCGTTTGGGTCAGAGCCAAGGTGCTAGCAAGTATGTATCACCCCCCCCAACATGGGCCTGTGGAACACATATTAATTCCCCCAACAACGAAATAGGAAGGTCATACATGGTTCGTTCCCCACTGAACATCCTGTCATGAATATAAAGGCTACATGTTCCCCGTGTTTTAATGGCAATACAGTGGCGATAGTTCACAATGGGACCCGAGGATTACAAAACAGTTGCCAACCTGCCGGACTACAGTAACACCATTGGGTTTAAATTTTGGAAGGACAGGGGTTTGGGATACATAATATGGGTAGGCAAACAGACATCCACGGGGGAAAATACAGGCCCGTCAAAACCACTGGCCAGATGGAAAAGTCCAACATGTTCTACACTTTACATATGCACATCGGGGCCATTTTTGGGCCCAAAATTTGTTTGTTCAACACTGCTTGCAAGAATGACAGCCCTGACTACGGCACAGGTAGATATGCACCACAGCGTGTTTAAGGGTGATGACTGTCCATGAAATGCAGGACATATGAACGGCCCGGCGCGTGTCCATAGTCGCCCCCCATCCGCCCCATGGGGTGTGCAAAGGGGCCGAGGGGTTTCAGCATGGGATGGGTATGCAAAAGGGGCTCGGGGTGGTTGGCAGATGATTGTTGTCCCGCCCGGTGAGGGGGGGTTTTGGGATATGCTTACCCCACTAATAATATCCACGGGAAAAAGAAAAGCAGCGTGAAATGTGTACAGCCCTATACTAGTGTCCAGTAGGCATTCCCAAAATGGACGGACAAATGGGACCCAAACTGCAAACCTGGGGGAAACACACAGCGTTACAAGGCATAACCAGGAATACAGGGACTACAGTAAAACTCCCCTACAAAACCCGACCGCTGGGGAGATCGTATCAGCACCAATTTCCAGCAATAACTGGGGATCACGCTTCCATACAGGGAACAATTACCTGGGCCATACCAATGGCACAATATCCGCACGGAAAGGACATACTATGGGTTTAAAAAAATAAAACATCCTTTTTTAATTTAAAAGGTTGATGTCAATTACCGGAAAAACCAATAAAAAAAAGGCTAATGGCCACAAACCATGTCCCCCCGGGAGATGGAACAGTCAACAAAAAATATCGACGGTCACATATGTTTTCCAAAAGGGTTTTTCATAGACATGGGCTATCAGTGGGGGGACTAAAACATAAAGGGGGCCCCGGCTTTAAATCCATTTCACTTCCATTGTCACTTCCAAAGTGAACAATGACCATGTAGCCCAGCATAAAACACAGGGCACTGCTAACACACACAACATGTCAGAAAGCATTTTGAAACACAAAATGATATTGTAATGCCCCAACAATCAGAGACCTAACAATTATGGAAAATGCAAGCATATCACTGTAATAAAAGGGACAGAACCAATGGGCAAAAGTTTCAAACTGCATCTACACTACATTGAGGGGGTTTTCCCCCCCTCAAAATGCCCCAAAAGTTATCCATCGAGCCCCGGTGTGTGGCCAAACCACTAATCTATCTACCGCTTTTTCAGCATATGAGGGGTTTCCGGGGGTTTTACTTTCCCCCAAAACGTGCCACCCCT
>NC_056750.1:217781748-217915138 GCF_019279795.1 Protopterus annectens | reverse complement strand
GGTTTCTGCCGCCGTTATCCTACCTCTGTACTTGCCTGTGCTATTTCGGTTCTTTGCTCTTTGCATTTCAACTACATCCCCTACTATCTTTGCATTCCTATGCCTCCCTTTCCCGTTTGCAGGGGTCTGCATGCAGAGTTATCAGCTGCCGCGTTTGCCTTCCTGCATTCATTGGTGTTGATTGCTCATTGCGGCTCCAATTACACTGCTTCCGCATTTCCTCATATTCTCCGCATTACCTTCCTATATCCGTGTTTGTTGACGGGGAGGCCGTCACATGACTGGCTTGGGGTTCGTAGTCATCCTCGTGCACATGCATCTGTGCGCGCATTATGTACTCTCAGCGCATCTATTTCCTCACACGCCGGTCCTGCTGCTGTGACGTGCATTGTACAGCCCATGTTTGCTGGCCTCCAATGTGCTTCCTCCTACAGTGGCACACCCCTCTGAGATTGACATGTATCCCGTGTGGCCACTCCTCGGTGTACTACCGCTACGCCGTTTGCTCCATCCTTACACCGGCGCCATTTTTGCGATTCACTATTATCTGCCTCATTTGCATGGCATTGACTGTTAATACATGGTTATGGCGCCGAACACTGCCGCCACTCCTTGACAACCATTGCGCTGGGGTTGGAAGCTTTACATACATACTATGGTGTGTGGTGGCTGTGCAGCTGATGTGTGTTATACTGCTCTTTTAGGACATTGTCATATTATTTCATTGCTTTGCAACTTCTGTGCACATATCCGGGGGTTCTGCTGTGCTTTCTACGTACATGCCATTTATGTCATTTTTTACATTTTGTGCATATTTTCTTTGGACATTCTCGGTGCCTTTCCCCATTGGCATATTGCACCTGTATGATACCTGACTCTGACAGCCTTCCGTTACTCCTCGGTCATGTTTGGGTAAATGTAAACCGTTTTTTGGTTTACATTGCCGTGCCATATGCTTACGCCTTCGCCGTGGATCGCTATTTCCCTTCATTTGCATGGTGCAATACCGCACACAGTGTGTTTTGCATACCTACGCAGGTCCGGCGCACGCCGGTAGTGCACGTGGAATTGATTCATACCTGAATCGCTCAGCAGCCATATTTGGCGTTATAACGCCGACGCTATGCTGGCGCCTGGCGCAAGGTTCATGAATCCCGGGGAAGCTCAAGATAATAGCAGGAAAAAAAGCTTTAATGCAAACATTTACTTGTTAGTAGCCTTAATTTAGAAAATAAATCTCATTAGATGGGAATCATCTCATTAAAACATATGGTATACACAAGTTCATCCTCTTTTGTTCACAGAAATAAAGGGAATGTACATTAATTTAATTTTTGTATCAAAACTGAATTATTTTATGATGAAGAATCAAAATTCCTAAACAAATAAAACAAGGTCTTTATGTCTCTATTATAATTTATATTAACAATGCAACTTTCAGCTAATGCAATAAAATAGAGAAAAGTATAAAATTATACTCAGTGGTTGAAATAGAAAAAAATAAAATAGCTTCATTTATACATGACTTATTTCTAGTTATTAGAAATATTTAAGATTTTTTTAGCCTATTACCCCTTATTAGTAATTTATTAACATTGTGGGTAGTATGTAATTCTAATAAGAACACCACTTTATTAATTAATCAGAATTTTGAGAATTACTTTTATAAAAGCATGCCACTGGAAATTATTTGTGTAAAAATTAAATCTCTTGGAATACTTATTTCTAACAATATGGATTCAATAAGTGAATTAAACTATAATCATGTTAGCAAACATATTAAAGACTGAAAAAATATTTGTCAAAATATATTTTACTTTTGAGGGTAAATTCCAATTACTTAATATAATTATTTTTCAAAAATATTTGTATATTTTATCAGTTTTTTAATCCCAACAAGAAGTCATATTAATCAAAATAATAACACATTTTATATTCATATAGTTTCCAAATAAAACAAAAAATCTCTACTAAGATAAATTAAAGATAGTGGAATAAAAGAAGGCTATGATTTACTCACATAGACTTCTATTCTTTAGTTTCACTTTTAAAAGCAGTTACTTATTAGGTTGGTAACCATTTGTTAAAATATAGAGTTCTTTCTACTTCTATCTACACAAATTCTCAAATTAATTTAATAAATACAATGAATATGATGTTGAATAATTATAGTCAATAGTCAATGCCTTCTTTAACAAACTGCAGGTATATAATTGTTATATTAAAACTTAAAAACTATATCAGTAACGTTTAACATGGATCTTTGCAACCTTTCAAAGAAAAAGGGGTAGTAACATCAATCAAATGTCAGCCAGTATGAGCAAGCAATTAAAAAACAAATAAAAATATTCAACTAAAATAAATTGCAGTGGAAAATTTTATAAAAAAGTCAACATTAACACACATTGGTTCACACAGTATACTCATTTAGGCTTTTAGAAACAACTCACAAAATCATCAGGCCCATTTCATAGTATATTCAATTAAACCAGTGTGAAAGAATAAACAGTATATTCATTTGTTGTAATTTCCTCAACCTCATGACCTCATTTATGCTATTCATACATATTTAGTAGATTTAGTTTTTTAAAACAAGCTTTATGCTAATAGGGCTAATTAATCCAGGTGGTGTATTATGTCTGAGTGGCATACCTCAATCATATTTTTTGAGTTTCAGTACTCCAAAGTCAAATCACCACCTCTGTTATTTCCTGTCAAAACTTTTATAATAGAAAGATTACATTCAGGATACTCCTGAATTTAATCTTTCTATTATAAATTTTTTGACAGAAAATAACAGAGCCTGCATAACCTGAAACACTGTAAGTGATTTCCTTGTTGGGTGAGTAAAGTAAAGTTATATTTTTTGTCTGTGAATAATATAGCTGCTTTCTGTTTTACCTGCTCCATTTTGTTTTCTGTTTTAATCTGCTTGGCCTGGTGTTTTTGTTCTTTGTGAGACATTGACACTTATCTAGGCTGTACTGCACATTTCAGATGTTTTTTCATTGGTTAAATTGTTTCTTGAGTGATACTTAAATGCATAGTGAATTTCTGGGCCTTTGTCTTTTTCTGAAAAAAAAAATTCAAGCCTGCATAAATGAAAAGCACTGCTTGTGATTCCCTGCTAGTTTTTCCCATCTGCCCTCACAGTTGTTGATCTGATTTTTAAACCTGGTGATTTTAATCTACCCACCCATTCTATAAATTGAGCTTAATAAACTCCCCCTTTCTACACTGCTATCGATATCTCAAATTATTTATTTACCTTTCCCTGTGCTTATATTGAAAAAGTGCATTTTGCCTCTCATTGTCTTTTCTACTGATTTACTTGCTCTGAATTCATTATGTATATAGCTTCTGGATAAAGTAGTATATTATTTGCACTCTAGCAAGCATTTCTTTTTACATCAAGCAGTCACTGGATTTTCCATCTAGTGCACTGTAGGCTGGTGTGCTTAGGCTGATGAAACATTTGATATTTCTGCATGTGGTTTTATTGGTTGGAAGACTTATTAATTGGCTTATCTTCTTTTTAGTGCCTTTATAAATTCTGTATAATTGAATGGCTCTTGACTCATTTATACAAAGTACTTTTATTGACTAATCACACTTTTATAAGCTGTTTAAAATACACTGCTGTATCTGTATCTTTAAGTTTGTTTGTGATAGCATTTCATATCTTTTAAGTTTGTTTGTGGTAGCATTTCACTTTGGACACGTCTTTACTGTGCTTTTACATTAGGAGGATTGCAATTATTCATCTAGTGGCAGTAGGTGTTTACCTAGTTTATCTGAGCTAGGAAGCACACAAAAGGGCTGTATGTATTTTTTAGCACTTCCCTTGTATACAATAACTGTACTTTAGCAGTTTCAAAACAACTATAGTGTCTGCTGCTGCTTTATGTAGTCAATTGCACTGTATTACATTGTATCTGTTAGTCATAGGGCTGATGTAGGTGGTTTGTGTGGTCTTGTTACACTTGGGCTCCAAACCAACTAATCTTCATTCAAAAGGTGTTTTTCTGCACACTTGTGGCAGAAGTGTGCTGAGCTAACCTATCTGAGTAGGCGATTGTTGATGGCAGGCTTATTGTGTGCTTTCCTGATTGGTAGTTAGCTTAAAATTTGTTTCTCTTTACTAGTATTTAAGCCTCATGTTTGCACAGTGCTTCTCTTCATGCAGGAGTAGTTAGCAGTGCCCTGTATAGATGCAAAATGCTATAAGCTCAGTTCCCCAAAACAGCTGCCAGTGAAACCCTTCCAATCATTTCTGCTGCTCTATGAGCAACTCATCTGAGGACTGAGCAGCATTGCCTTTTTGCTCAGCCTTAGCCTACACAAACTATAAGTCCCTCTTTTAATCTCAGTGTTACTAGCTCAGTCCTTTCAAATTAACCCATCCCCTTCCTTAATAAAACATACAGTAAAAGCCTGATATAATGGATGGGCAGTTTCCCATTATTTCTCTGCCCAGCCTGATATGGCCATCATGAGGCAATGTAACAACTGTCTCATGTATACTAACAAACACTTACTCCTGAAACAAACAGTTTATGTGAGAAATGTAGTTACACTATGAAACTGGAGGCATGGTTCTCATATAAGGACAAATCAAATGCCAAACAAGATGTCAGCAGATGCACACTCCCACACTAAATAAGGACATGACAGATAAACCCACATATACAGAGGTACTCACTAGTAACTTACCAAAAGATCAGAGGCCTCCCAAATAGAAACCATTTACACATAACAATGCAAAAAGCAGTCACAATGTACACACGCACATGCACACGCACACACACACGCACACACACACACACACACACACACACACACACACACACACACACACACACACACACACACACACACACACACACACACACACACACACACCAGTGTCTCAACAAATAAGCCCAAAAGGTACAACACTGCAAAACCTAATGTATTGGTCATAGATGACACTATTGTTAAAAACACAGATCATCCCCTCACCAAGCTGGTTAAGGAGCAGCTTATAAGGATCTATATTACATGATCAAATGATTAGGTGATCGAACACCTAAACATCGCCCACGTAATATCGAAAGCAAAAAACAGTGAATGGCCAATTTAATGCAGGGAAAGATTTCCCTTGGTCATTCGCTGGATTTTGCCATTTTCTCCACTGTGGAGCAATCTCGGAGTTGGTATATTTAGTTAGGGGGGTGTGGGGGCACAGCCCCCCCATGTTGCAGGGTGTGGGGAGTGAAGCCCCCCACTTAGTTTGGCTGTAAAGTAAATTTTTTTTTGTGGACGACGGTAACGTTTCCAGTTGGCGTTCGCTATTTTGCAGTTTGATATTACATGATCGATGTTTAGGTGTTCAATCACCTAATCATTTGATCACATAATATAGACCCAATTACAATTAGCTCTCTGTCAGGTACCAGGATCTGTCAAGTCACTCAAGTCACTCAATCACAAGTACTGATATGACTCCATCATAGTCCATGTGAGAGTGAATGACTTGAGATGCACCTCACTGGACTATATGAAGAGAGACATGACTAGGCTTTCAAATTATGTGCCTCAGGCAGGTATAAGCCTAGGCCTTAAGCAGTATTCTAACTTATCCAAGGATTATACCACAATGCAAATAAAAATTATTGACTTTAACAATTGGTTTAGCTTCTGGTGTCAGTCCAAGGGGATCCAGTATCGGGATCCAATATCTGTCAGCCTGGGTAGACATGGTTGACAGGTCACACTGCTTTGCCAGAAATGGTCTACACCTGTCTCCTCTAGGCTTTTGGATACTGGCAAAGGCATTAGCCACCCCTTTTGTGCCTTTAGGCAGTGTCAAAATAACCAACCTCCTAACATAACAAAATCCTCTCTAGATAAACTCAAGGTATTACTGCTTAATTCTGGTAGTCCCAACAAGAAACTGCATTCCATGGGAGCACTTCTCACTTTGGAAGATGCTGACATCTGTGCAGTCACTTGAGACATGGTTTAAAGGTGCAGAAAGCACCCCAACAGTGCATATCTATAATGCCTTCCGTATATTCAGACCACAAACTGAGTATGGTGGAAGACATGTATCCATCTTCACGAAGGGTAAGTATACCTCTAGACTAGTCAAACAGTATGACTCTCTTGAGATACTCAATGTCCAATTAACTATAGGCAAAGACCCCTACCACATCATAACTAGGTATAGCTCCCCCACCTTGAAACAGAATAGCATACTGCATACCTGGACTTACTGAAGTCACTTGCCATACAGTGCAACACCTTACTCATGTCTGATTTTAATTATCCTGCCATCAACTGGGAAACATACATGACCACAAACATGCTGGCTCAGAGGTTTCTGGACATTGTCAATACAATTTTTGGACATTGTCAATACAAATGCTCTAGAACAGCTAGTCAGCGCACCCAAAAGAGGCTCAAATGTCGTTGATATAGTAATCATTAACACGGCAGAGCATTACACCCCCCCCCCTTGTGTGATGTCCTCCCTGGTAAGATTGGACCATAAATCAGTCTCGTTTGATGTAATTATAAGACCAGATACCCCATCAAGCTCAAAAATACTTAAGAATTTTTCAAAGACAAATTACCTCCTACTAAGTGATGGTATAAGAAGTTTCAAAGCCCCCTCAAATGCAGATAACACAGACTCCTATGCAGAGGTGTACACCAATGACCTGTATGACCATTTAAACAATTGTAGAGAATCAGCTGTACCTGTCTGGATTAAAACCAGATCTTGGTGAAAAAACAAGCAAATTTGGTGGACCCTTAGTATAAACAGACTAGACAACAAGAGAAAGAAACTAATGTCCAACAGCAAGAGGGAACTGACTCAGCAGAGGAAGAAATCCTTCTCTAGTTTAAACAAATACATTAGAGATCTTGTCAAGTCCTCCAAAGCTAATTATGAAGCAAAAATAGCTTCCCTAGCTAAGGATAATCACAAGGCATTCTTTACTACATCCAAAATCTAAAAAGGAATACCTGGCTATGCACTGAACTGGTTGTGGATGGTACCACCCATATGCAACTGGAGGTAGTAGCCAACCTGCTAGCTGACAGATGTGGAGCAAACATCACCCCCCTATCCCCTCCAGTCATCCTCAATGTATACCTGTCACCATGCCTATTATCTTAAGGGAGCAGGTCATCTTGGTGCTCTTCAAGGCCAAAAACACTTCACCAATGGGACCAGCCAACATCCCAGGCTGTCTTTTGAACAACTTAAAACATGACCTAGCAGACCCACTTTGATCCCTGTTTAACCATAGCCTACAAATTGGCTATGTTTAGGTGGAAGGCAGGACAGCAACAGTAATCCTCTGCACAAATGTTTACATCAATCGACCATGGGAGTTATAGGCCCATAAGCTTGGCTAGCCTTATCTGCAAGGCCATGAAAATAATCCATATGGACCTTATTAACAAGGACATAGGTAATCTCCAAACTCTGGACCCAACACAGTTCAGGTTTGTTAAACGTAGATCATGCCTGTTAAACATTGTTGACTTCTTTGAGAAAGTTACCAAAGCCTTGGACAAGAGAAAGACAGTGCATATCACCTATCTTGTCCTAGCCAAGACATATGACACAATCCCCCACTCAGGTATTATAGAGAAACTCTCCCAATTGGAAATTAACCCTTACATTACCAAATGGGTAGCCAACTGACTCACTGACAAGACACGTACTGTCAACGTGGGTGATTTCACCTCTACCAAAGACCAGTCACCAGTGATGTACCATAGGGTTCTCTGATAAGCCCCTTACTTTTTCAAATTTATTTCTCAGACATCCAGGCAAACTTGGATGGCCTGTGGCTGACCAAGTTTGCTGACGATAGCAAATTGAGAGCAATCACTGAGTCCCCCAATCATGTTAATATATTATAGGCAGGGTTAACGCAGACAAATGATTGATGCCAAAGCTATGGATTAGAGCTAAATGCAAAAAAAATGCATTTTTATTCCCTTTGGGAAAGCTGACATCTGTGCTAATTACAGTATAGACAGCACTTCCCTAAGAGTAGACCCAGTAATACATGATCTGGGTACTCAGGTTGACAGCAATCTGAACTTTGACCACCATGTATCTACAGTAGTAAGGAAATCCTTCTATGAGGCACATCTTATAAGTAAAGGCATCTCATATAGATCTAAGGATGTTATAATGTCATTATACTTGTCCCTCTTTAGACCAGTACTTGAGTGCAATGCTCCCTTTTGCATGTAACTCACCAGACACCTGCAACAATTGGAGAGACTACAGAGGTTTCTCACCAGAATTTACAGGGTACACAAAACAAGTCTTATGTGGAAAGACTGAAAGCCCTGTCCACTGCATTCTGTCTCCTACAAGTTACTAAGGTGTGACCTGTGTCTGGCTTACAGGGCAGTCTCTAACCCAGCCCTGATGGAAGTGATACACATTCATAAACCAAACTGCATGATGGTCACTCACCCCAGAGATCTTAAACTAGACTCTGGCATGAACACGTCATGCTGGACATATAGCTACCTCTCCCAGAAAATGCCACTTCTCTGTAACAAGCTTCCAATTCACATGAAACAGACCTCCTCCTTGACCCTCTTAAAATTCAACCTAGATCAATGGATGTGTAAATTCACTCCTGGGTTGGCACCCGTATCCCTCATGGACAGAGGACGTCAGTCTTAACTACCATAGACCTTTACCTCTGTGAACGTCACTCACCTAGCCACTGACAACTGAGGCAATTCAGGATAAATATGGCTAGGCCTGTAAGGGCACCAGGCCCATTACCTAGTAACCTTCTATGAACCTATGAACCTAATCCTGTCATGGCAGCAAGATTAATAGAAGAGTGGGAAACTGAGTGTGACATTTTTTTTTACTTTCTTCATCTTTTAATGTGGAATAATAGAACACTAATCCAAAAAAAAAGATTAATGCTGAAAACACAGAAGCATAAGAAAGAACAGAAAACCAATTTTGTGAGATTGCAGAAATGCAAGAATTAGGGAGTTTGTACTTTCCACACTGAGTACAGTCTTGGAGTTAGTATCTATAATTAGCAGGGGATGTGGGGGTGTAGGGGGCCTGGTCAACTGTAAAAAGAGGGTTTTTTTTATTTCTTTCAGTGTTTTTTTTCTTTCATCCTTTTACATTCAATGTTTCATCGATTGACATTAGACATTTTGAGGAAATATTAAAAACAGGTAGGCTATGTTTTGGTTGGATTAAAGCCAAGAGGACATCTATATGCTATGATACTTGGAGATAAATGGAACAATTAATATTGCAAGGAATCATGTAACAATAGAATTTAGAATACAGGAACTATTAATCAAGTAAAACCTAACGTAGTTTTGGATGAGATGACAAGAAAATAGTTATCTCCAGAATCAGAGAACTAAATTGAAATGGAGTGAATAATTTTACATCGGCTTAACTCTGCAGTGGGTGTTCTTCATATCATACACACTTATTCACACTCACAGCAACGGCCAATTTTAGACTCTCCAGTCCACCTACTGCATGTATTTGGAATATAAGAGGAAATCAAAACACCAAGGGGAGCCCACTCAAACAGAGGGAGGCCATGGTGACTCCCACACTGAAGGCACACATATGTACATATATGTATGTATGTATACATGTATATATATATATATATATATATATATATATATATATATATATATAGGAGCACTTTATAATCTCGAAATTCTGAAATACCAACCACAGATGAGTGACAATGCCAAAAAGTTATCTCAGTTCAAACGAAAGAGTAGTTTTATACCTGCTTTGCCTTGTCATGTAGAGTGCTTTTTAAGCCTCTGTGAGATGGACTTCTACTCTCTCTTTTTGAACAATAACAATAAGGTAGCATATTATAATTTAACTGCCTCTGAATATAAGTCTCTTAATGATTTTAAACATAGAAGTGATATTATCATTAAACCTGCTGACAAAGGTGGTGGGGTGGTGGTACTTAATACTTCAGATTATAAAGCGAATATGCTTTTGATGCTTACTGACCAAGATACATACAAGGAAAT
Organism: Protopterus annectens; assembly: GCF_019279795.1. Lineage (NCBI taxonomy): Eukaryota > Metazoa > Chordata > Ceratodontiformes > Protopteridae > Protopterus > Protopterus annectens. The sequence continues at coordinate 217,905,067 of NC_056750.1, read as the reverse complement.
TAATTTATGTGAAGTTAATAACATCATTCACAATGTACATGACACGCTATATGACCTGCTAATGTGTAGGCAGATCAGTCAAGAGATTTATGAATATTTCCACATTGAATATCCTGTTCTACCAATTATTAAGGGTTTGCCCAAGATCCATAAGAGTATAGTCCCCATACCTATGAGACCGATCGTATCAGGGGAGAATTGGGCAACTTATAATATTTCGAACTTTGTCGAGCACTTATTGAGACCCATAGTTGAGTTGTTTCCATCTATTCTAAGAGACACTTATCATCTGCTAGAGCACTTAGCAAATGTATCACTGAATATTGATCAACATGAATACCTTCTTATTACTATGGATGTGAAGAATTTGTTCACTTCTATACCCAATGATATGGGTATACAGTCCATTTGAGAACTACTTACAAGCGAGTCAATATACAGTAGTGATAGGAACATCCTAATTTGTCAACTACTTGAGTTGGTATTAAATAATAATGTTTTCACTTTTGGTGAGAAGTGCTATTTGCAGCAGTGGGGCATTGCTATGGGCACGCCCTGCGCTAATTCTTATGCTAACCTAGTTGTTTTACATTGGGAGATGAATTATTTATTCAATCACCCTTTGTTTGAGAAGGTGAGAGTGTATAAACGTTTTGTAGATGATATTCTTATCATCTGGGAAGGTACCCAGATAGAGTTTGATCAGTTTTGGTTATATATAGAATCTACCACTTCTTTTCTTTCATTTACTCAAGAATGCTCTAGAACATCTATCTCATTTTTAGATGTGTCTTTGAAGATAAATGATTGTGGACAGATAGTTTCCTCTTTATATAGGAAATCTGTCTGGAAGAATACGATCCTTAATTATGATAGTATGCACCCTAGACAAACATTCTCTGGCATTGTCAAGAGCCAGTTTGTGAGAATTAAGAGACTCTGTAAAGAACAGCATTCCTTACTGGCAGAGGCGGACTTAATGGAGTCTCTGTTTATTGACAGAGGCTATGATTTAAATATGATGAGGGATATTAGGCGTGAGGTCTTGGGCCCATGGACACCTGACATACTCAATGTTAATCCCATTGTCAAACATAGGATTCATTATAATACGTACGATTCTAGTAGATTTATTAAATACACTATGAAATACATGAGTGATGTTAGGAGTATACAAGGGGTGATTTCTCATAATTGGAATGCCCTTATTATGGATTGTGCAACCCGAGATCTAGTGGGGGAGAGACCCAACTTTTTGTATAAGAACTGTGACTATCTTAAGAGAATTTTGTGTAATGATTTAGCCATAAATACTCCAGTTACTGTCTCTAAGAGGTCAAATCAAGGAACTTATCCTTGTAACAATTGCAACAGATGTGGCTATATTACCACTGTTCAGGAATGTTATCATCCTCATATGAATTATATTTTTATCCCAAGGTTTGTCGCGACATGTGATACAAAGAATGTAGTTTACCTTGCTACCTGCTCAGGGTGTGAAGCATTTTATGTAGGCCTAACGAAAAGAAAACTTAAAGACAGGATTTATAATCATGTGTATGACATTCGCAAGGGGAGTGAAAATAATGCCTTGGCCAAACATCTAATGGAATATCCCTTACATCTTTCCTTTCGATTCAGAGTATTACAGGTAGTTACTCTGAATTCGAGGGGTGGAGATAATGTTAATAGGTTGGCCAAAGCTGAGTTAAATTGGATACTGAGACGAGGTGCACACTTATCACCAGGCCTCAATAACTTTATTTCTATAAAACCTTTGCTTGAATGCAGTAGAGCCTACTAGTGGACACTGTTAACTTCACTTTCATGAGTCCTCATGAATATTCTGATGAGTTCATAGTATTTATGATATTTTTATTAGAGGTATATTGTTTCAGTTCAGTAAATACCTCTAGGAGTTTAGAACGTTTTTAATATTGATATTTAGAGTAATATTATTTTACATTATTGTGTATTCCATATAGTTTGGACTTTATATTGAGTTCTTGTACAAGGTTTTATATATCCTCAGGTATACATTTAGATTTACAATATTCCTTGACACAAGTTTAGTATATAAAGCACTGCACAGTAATGAATCAATGTTTTTACACGTATTGTCCTTTATGCATTTGCGTTTTTTATTATACCATAAATATATGAATTTCTTATATTATTTATATGGTCTAGCATCATGTTCTTATATATATATATATATATGTTCATGAGCCTATATTCATGTGTTTAACGTTGGATTATACAGCGGTACATATTTTTACTTACTGAGTCTGTAAGCACTTTAGCCTTGAAGAAATGACTTTGCAGGGTATGCGTTTTTAATCTATGCTTATTTAATTAGATTTTAGGTTCTTGACGCTATTGTCTCAGGACACAGCGGTTTTTGTTTTTATTTATCTCCAGTGAAGGAGCGCATTGAGCGCTTGTAACATAATGAAGCGGAGATTGGGCTTTGCAAAGCTGCGGCGCATAATTGAGTGTCTCAGCAATGATTCATGTATATACAGTTGCAAAGATCATGATGGTTAGTTAAGATATTCAAAGTTAAAGAAAAAATTAATTAATTAGTTATTCATTCATCTATTATTCTGTTTTCGGCTACTGCATCATACAATACTGTTTCTTAGTGTTTATTTAATTGGTGCCTATGGATGAATTGTTTTTATTGATTGATTGCTTGACAATTAATCTTACTTTTCCCACCTAGTTTTGTATTTAAGGAAAGAGGTTTGTATTTATTGTTATCTGAAGAAGCATAGATTGTACTACGCGAAAGCACTCATCTTTATGTTCATGAAATAAATGGTTTGTTCAACTTTTTTACTATGGACCTTTGGATGTGGTTTCTTGTTCGTGGTTGGACCTCCGTTTTCTCTACATCATTGAAATTCTGAAATACCAAATTTCAGAATCCTGAGATGATAAAGCCGAAAGCTCTAAACACCGAAACCCCAGAAGCGCGAATTTCAAAATCCTGACGTTCGGAGATGTTGAAGTAGTGCTTCTGGTGTTCTGGTGTTTGAATGGAAGTGCAGGTAAGTATGTATGTTTAAGGGTGTTGGTTAGGGGCTTTAGTGTGTGTCAGTGTGTGTTGTGATTGTGATGTGTGTGTGCAAGGGGAATGTGGGTGTATGGTGGCATTTTCATGTGTTTGTCTGTGTAGTGTGACCCTGGAGTTAGTATATTTAAGTAGGGGGGGTGTGAGGGGCACAGCACCCCACATGGGGAGTGCAATTTTGTGTAGGTTTGTGTGTTTGTGTGTGCGGGGAAGGTGTGTGTTTGTGTATGTGTGTGGTGTCTGGTTAGTGTAGGATTCGCGATTTCAAAATTAGCGCTTTTGGGATTTTGGTATTTAGAACTTTCAGCTTTATGGTCTCGAAATTCTGAGATTCAGTATTTCAGGATTTTGGGATTATAAAGTGAATATATATATATATATATATATATATATATATATATATATATATATATATGTGTGTAAAAAGAAAACACAGGAACTGCTACCAACCAACTTGAACAAAAAAATACAGTTCCAAAGGAACACTCCAGTATAGCAGTATAAAGTAACTAAAATTAGCTGCAAATAAACTGTAGATGAACACTTATAAGTGCCTTAAAAGTAAATTTATTTTATATATATATATATATATATATATATATATATATATATATATATATATATATATATTAAATTCCAAGTCCTATACAAAAAAAAAAAAGAAGTAACAGACTGAAATTTGCCTTTAAACAAATTTCTGCAGAATGCGTTTTTGGAAGGCAAAGATTCTTACTCACATCACATTTCTGTAACGTATGTAGGTCATATTTAAGTTTCTTTAAATGCCTCTGGCTAACCATTGCACAAAATAACTTATACAAGTCAACATTAAAGACATGAATAAATAAATACAAACAAAACAAACAACATCAATGGAAATTAATTAGAGGTTAAGTGTAAGTTAAGTACAAATATATGTTTTTGGCCCCTTCTAATACCTGAATGCAGAACATTCCTTTTAAAGATTTTTTGGGACAGGTAAAGGAAATGATCTGTACATAGTTTCCCTTTTGAAGGAGGAAGAATTTGGAACTAGATTTATTTTGTTTTAGATGTAGAGTAATTTAGTTGAAGGGATTGCTCTAAATACATGGGCTCTCAACAATCCTGCATTGGTCCTTTCATAAAGATAGAATATCCTTGAGAACTAATCATTCTTTTATGCCAGAAGTGGTTTCATGGTTTATTTTGAATCATTCTGTTCAAATCCCTGTATTCTTTCCTGAACCACAAAATAAGGGAGAGAAAATATGCAGACTCTGGATTCTCACATATAACTCAGATACTACATTGATAGGACAAAGGACTTCGGAAACTCTAATCAATTTTTCATTTCTTATGTAGGAAAGAAACAAGGGACAATCAATATCAAAAGAGACTATTTCAGAATAATTGTCTGATGTTCAATTCTTATCATGGCAAGACACTTCTAGGTAAAGTCAGACTCTATTCTACCAGGGCTATGGCTACTTCTGTTGCTTTGTGGAAGGGACTGGACTTAAGATATTCTATAGGCAGCAATTAGGTCGTCTGTACATTGCTTTTACCAAGCACTACAAAACTGACTGATTCCCTTTGGCTTGAGCAGAGTTTGCTAGGATAAGGAGCTAATGGAATCTGATCCTTCTTCCTTTTCCTTTTAATCTCAGCTTTGGTATTCATTCCACATAACTTAGGCTACTGCATCAGTGATCTAATGATGAGCATAGTACAGTTGTTTAAGTAAACATACCAAAACAGCAGATATTTGAACAGATCAATCATTCAGTACAAACACTTTCCCTCCCTCCTTCCCCATTGTTTTTCTGCTAGGGTGGGGGTCCCTACTTTCCTCTCTTCCCCTAGCACACACTTTGCTGGCGGGTGTCCAGCCTCCATTCTTTCTGGAGCAAGAAGGCTCTAATTATTTGATGTTCATATGTCTACTGTTATATCATCTTGCTCAAGAGTCCCAAAAGATGTATGGATGTGTGGAAGGTGCCCCATTTCTTTGGAAGCTGGATGGATGTACAATCCTTGACAAGAATAGTCCCATATAGCTTAAGCTACTGCAACAGTGATCTAATTGAACTTGTAATGTTATGGTAAGTTTACTTACACAATTTTACTATCCACATTAAAAACCATTGAAACAAAAATAACACAGTTGCTGTGGATTGGCAGAGGTGAACTTGAGATGAGAACATGGCAGGGCAGTAGAGTCACATGGAGGAATAGGTGGACTATGACCGAGGAATATAGTGGCGGAGGCACCTCAGATCACCATTTGACTTTTTTAGAAAGCAAGCCACATTCAGACCCGAGAAGCTAGGCTTCAGAATGGAACACAATAAATGCAGGGCAGATTGCTGGGGGCCCAAAATCAACAGTGCCTAACTATATTCATTTTGTTTTTTATTGTCTATATATTTCTCAGATGAGAAGAAACAGTAAGAGGAAAGCCAAAGAGGAGGATGTTATGAATGATGAAGATGATGAAGGGATGATAATGATTATGACAGAGGTAGGGGGTATGAAGGATAAAGATGTAAGAAGATGAAGTGGCTGAAAGTGTAACCTTAAGACTTTGATAAGACTTTCCCTGTTTAATATAGAGAAGGTAGATAAGACCATCTTAGGAGTAGTAGCCTAGGGGGAAACCAAACGGCATCTCCATATGGACAAAAAGTCCTGTTAGGATACATTTTAGTAATACAATTGGACAAATGTTAATGCAGAAGTGAAGAGAATTTGTAACCCATCAAGGAGCAATACATGGACATATGTCTATGGACATTATGTATGAAAATGCTGAACATTCATCAGCATAAAAGGGTGGCAAATTTTAGATTTGATGAAGAGCAAAAATGGTCAAGTTCATGGACCTTTTAAATTGTAAGTAGTTTGTATATTTAATGGCATATGTTGTATGTATTTCAGGGTGGACTTAGGAGATGTGCATGCTCCAGTGTAACTGCATAGAGATTAAACTGGTTTAATTGACTACAACATTTGTATTTTCATATGCAAGAGGTCACTAAACGTTAAGTTAGTCAGCTTTTAACTATAGGGGGAAGAAGAGAAACCTAATGTAGTTGGAAGCTATCCATATTGTTTTATGGGGTGGGACCACTTTCACTTTGTCTTTTGATTCAAGGATGTTTCATTTAAAGGTACAACACAGCTGGAAACTGCTTATAAATGTAAACACAAACAGCTACTATGTATTAGTAGACACATAATGGCAGTAAACAATTACTTTGTAATGCGCAGGACAAATATAGCAGAACCAAACTAGTCCACATAAATGGTGCCCTGATTTGCTAGTAACAGCACCAGTTTATGGCAGTGAGGAATAAACGTTTTGAGGATGAAAATATAGAGCTTAACACCGTGGATGATATGAGGCAAAGATAATGGCAGTGAGATTGAAGAGTGCAGAGAGAGAAATGGGAAGGAGGGTCAGATGGGAGGGAGAACTAATACCCATGAAGCAATGCTGAAGTGGTTGTTAGATTAGATGCCTGGAAGTGGTTTTGGCCCAGAAACATAGCTATGGTGGGGCAAAGGAGACAGCAGCCACAGGCTTAAAGTGTTAGAGGAAGTAAAGAGGTCTTCAGTGCATTACCAGCATTCATTAATGCCAGTATTGCATTTATGGTATGAACTGAAGAAGCACTTTAGCACTCTGTGACTTCCTTAACTTTGAAGAAGAGATTTTGTTTTCTTTTTTGGAATTTGCTGTTTGTTTGAACTGAACAGCTTTAGTGCTCCTTGTGTGGAATAAACTGTAGTAAACTGCTGCCAACAAATGTCCCAAAGAGTAGAAAGCAGTCTGAGGATGATGAATGTAGGAGGAGTGAATAACCTAATCAAAAGAAAATGTACAAAGAGCAGACTAAAGGAAAGAAGTTATATGGCATTAATGTTATCAAAAAGAGAGATGGGAAATATACAAGAGAAAGGACATAAATGGTTGACAATGGATTTCATTCCAACAGGAAAATTAAAGAAAACAGGGATACAAGAAGGAAGACGATGGCGGGATGAAAGTGTTATGAGGATGTATAACAGGAGGATGGTATGTCAAGGTTTGCTGTTATTATGACCCAAATGGAGATGAGGTAAACAATATGTTACAGTATGTAGAAGCAATTAAAAGGTTGTAACTTAGTGGAGAGAGAGAGAGAGAGAGAGAGAGAGAGGGGAATGATATGGGAAAGGCATTTAATGTAGTACTGGTGCTGACCTTATATTGTTTATATGGGAAGGCAGCATTTCATGTAAAATGTCACATGAATTTAAGGAAATGTATTAAAAGGATGCAAATGTCAGATTTATGGAGACAGAAATGGGGGGAGCAGTTTATGTGTAGCAAAAAAGGAGCAAAGCAGGATAGAAAGTTAAATAGGACATTAGTGAATACGGGAATTGAATGCAAAGTGGAGATTGTCGATATATATGAAAGAAGAATGGTTGAGCATTCACAGGTCACACTGCTATGTGAAAGAGGTAGGGGGGTATAGAGGTTGTGAAGAACACCTCGTAAATGGAGGGGAGGGTGGGCAGGTAGAATGGCTACAACAGATAGCTAGAGAGTTTGCTCAAATGATCAAGTCAGAAAAAGGGGAAAGAGAGAAAGAGAGACAGAGATTGGGAAAGGTGGTAGGCAGTGGAATGGTATTTAGACTGCTGTGAGAGACAAGGATATAGGTCATGGGGTGTAGAGGATGCCAAAATAGATGCTGGCTAGACCTGCTAGAGGAAATATAAATTAAACTACAGCAGGAGTGAACAGGCACAAATGAAAAAGATGCTGAGAAAAAATAGATGAAGAGTTGTTAAGCAGGCTGGACAGGATTATGGAGATGCAAGGAAGATTTAGAGGCACTGGAAGAGGAATAAATATGAACAGAAGTGTAGTGTAGAAGAAGTTAATGGACATCTGAGAGAGAAACAGATGCAGTCAAAGGTTCAAAGAAAAAGGCATAGATGGATAGAGTAATGACAGAACAAGGGAGGTGGGTTACCAGTAATAAAGATATAAAGGAGGAATTTAGGAAGATTTTAAAGAAGATGCATGTCCTGAGAGAATCAGGGGAGGACATTTGAAGAATAACGCACAGCTAAGGGGAAGTAGGCAAGAAGAAGATGCATGAAAACGAGTGGCAGAGAAAGGTGGTAGCACTAACTAAGTACATGAAAAGATTGATTATTATAAACTGCAGAAAAGAGAGTATTTAGCAAATTGTATTTAATCACGTAGAGTAAGAAAAGAAAGTTCCAGAATCAATCAGGCAGACATAGACAGTGGTGTTACATAAAGGTAAAGTTAGAGAAAGGAATTCTTGGCAAGTATAGACCAATCTTGTTATGTAATATTGATGCACATATTACTGCTAGGATACACAGAGCTAAGCTGGATATGCTGTTGCTGAAGTTTCTGGGAACAGCATTAGTGCACTTTGTTAAGATAAGGTTTCCCAGAGACCAGTGGAGAGTATTGTAAAATGTTATGGGTTGGTATGAAAGGGAGAATATAAAAAGGGCAGGGTAATGCTTAAGGATATCCAGAAAGCTTTTGATTCAGTAAGCTAGGAATTTATGATAGTGACTTTGAAGCAAGTATTGGGAGAAGGGAAGGATTTTCCGAAGACTACTGCAACATCAAATAAGAGGCTAAATATGCAGATTAGGGTTAAAGGATGTTTGTCAGAGCAGCTGGGGTTAAGGAGATGAGTAAGACATGGGATGCTCACTGTCCCTAGAAAGTTTTGTCTTGGTCATGGAGAAAGTGACACAGGCAATATGCAAACTGAAAGAATTTGGAGAGAGAGAGAGAAAGGCTAGAATAGCAGTATTTATTTACATGTGGATAGCTGCGTATTATTATTGTATATATTATATATAGTATGTATTATACATGTTGCTGTCAGAAGATGTTGAGTGGTTGCTGTCTCAAGTGCTGCAGCGTTTTGAAGCATATGGAAAGGACTCAGACCTGGAGTATTATCCCAATAAATCACTGGAAATTAGTTTAGCAAGAGGAAACAGCAGTCAGTAGGGCTGTCATGGAGAAAATATGGAGAAATATATAGGAGTGAAAGCATACCCATTTTAGGAGGAAAAATTGAAAGGAGCTAGGGGATACAATGGGGGGTGTGAAATAAATGGACAAATGGGGTAAATATGTCAATTTGGAGAACAGAAATGGTAAATGTGATTGCGATACCTTGGTAGTATATATACTGATGCATATGCAGACAATTTTCAATGGCAGTTGGACGTTTGGGCTAGATTCTTCAATGGTCTGCTTGACCACATGCCTAGTAATTATCCATGAATCTAAAAAAAACTATGAAGCTTTAAACTTGTCCTGAAGCTATTGAGATCCAGTTCCAATCTGCCTTTTAACTGCTTCATTCTGCAGTGCAGATAACTGCAGATTGTGTCATCAGCCAATGTCTTTCTATGTGTCTTTCTTCTTTGATTACATGGATCACATTAATGTGCACTAGATCTGTTGCATACTGCTTTCTCCTTTGCAGATATTCACAAAGCAGTGCCATCTGTAAGCACAAATGTTTGCTTTCTTCATCTTCTTTCTTCTGATTGTAATTGTTCTGATCACATTCTATTGCTTAGGATATAACAGTATTAGGTTATTTATTTATTTATTTATTTATTCATTCATTTTTCTAACCAGGTAGTTGAACTGATGAATGACTACTATTTCAATGCAATATGCACTACAAGTGGAAGGGCATATGCAATACGCAAGGACAGTGTGCTGTGGCCACTCAAGCAAAAGGTGTTTAGAATGTGACAAGAAGCCATCTTAGCTGGATAAAGTCCACAATGACTTTGAGAGACTACATAGACTCTGCTCAGCATGGTGGTCAGTGGTTAAGAGACAATGTGGTACCTTACTGAGTTACCATTTCTTTCTTACAGCTTCAGGATCCTTGGCTTCAGTCCTGAGCTTTGGTCACTGCATTTTTCCCTTTTGCATGTTCTCCCCATATCTCATTGGCTCACTACCCAGAAAGATGCTGGTTGGTTGCCCACACAAAACTGTATTCCACTTGCCCTTGCTCACTAGGTTCAATTACATGTTTAAAAATAAACAAACACGCAAACAAACAAATCTATAAATGGAAGCTAGTCCTGAATCTTACATAAAGAGCTGTGAGGCTGTCACATTAACCGCTTTGCCATTGTGCAAGGGATCTATGAATGCCATTTGGATTATAGTATCTCTGCGATGGTAACCATTTGAATTGCCACACTTGTGATGCTAAGTCCTGGAATGTGGAAAATAAATGACCAAGATCTTGACTTACATCTACTAAGCCTGAAATTGACATGTCTCAGAATATTCCATTTTTCTCTGAAGTTAGGTGATCTTGAAGTTGATATATAAAAGTTTGGGGGTTGGAGGGTGAAGGGGCTTCACCCCTGCAAAAAACAAGTTTAAAGGAGAAAAGTGGTATTTAATAATTGCTCTTCACCTTTATTCTCAGTCTTTTTATTTTTGGCATTTTGGGACTCAGCATTGCAAATCCAGTCATTTCAATACTCTGCATGATTGATGATTCTAGGTCTCCTGTAATACATCTTGATTTTAAACTTATTTCTCTTGGTGATTTCATAGAGCTATATACATACAGGTCTATATTACATTGTTGAAAGCCGACAATATCGAATCTGATATTGTCGACACGACAATAGCGAACGCTGAGAACATTGAACGTGTAAATGGAAATCTCCGTAAGGGGAGATTTCCATTTACTTCAATGCAGTGCAGTCTCGGAGTTGGTATATTTAAGTAGCGGGGGGTGTGGGGGGTGCAGGGAGGATTGCCCCCCTACCTACACCCTTTAGTTTTTCTTTTTTTTTTTTAATTTATTTTTATGAACATTTGATGTTTTAATAGTTCGATCAATAAAGGTTGACCATTAGTGATTCGAACTATTAAACATTCGATGTTCTGATATAGAACCTATAAATACACCTGCAGTCCCTCAGTTGTAGACTGATCCTTAACATTAATCACTGATGGTTATGAGGGAACCCAGACATCTTATCTTGCATACAGATCCAGCTCCAAAAATTGCGTATTTGCATTTCCTTCTTTTATCAAAGTACACTAACCATGGATAAACCAAATCTTACTAACAAATGAGTATGTACAATCATCTTAAATTGAGAAATGAACAAAGAAAGCATGCTCAAATGCTAATTTGACTCAATAACTGATAGTAAATGTAACTCAATCTCAGGAATCCACTTAAGTGAATATAAGCCATCTTCTGGATAGGATTCATTATTTATTTAATTTACTTACTAATATTTAATCACAAGGAAAGACCGACTGGATAGGATCCCATTTTCAGAAGAGGCCCATGAGGAAAGCTCCAAAGTATTAGAAAACATTTTAAGAACAATAATTTTACAATGTTTAAAAATAACACACAAAAAAAAACAACTACAGTTTAAATAATTACACCAAATTAGACATAATGTAAAACATTGGCTGAGAACATATACAAATTATGACAATGATTTAATAGTTAGAGAAATTTTAGCCAGTTTATATAGAAAGTAAAGATAAAATAGTATAATACAAACAGGAACTGCAATATGGAGTGAGAGAAAAGCATGATTATGATATATTTAGAGAGAAAGCCAGAGACAGAAAGTGATAGAAGTAAGGAAGTGAGTGAAGAAGGGAGACTAAGGAGGTGTAAGGTATGAATAGGTATTTTTTCACATTTAGGAATATAATTTATCCTGGTGTTGAGCAAGAACAGAGTAAGCTTTTGGCTAGGAAGTCTTTCAGAATGTTTTTTAAGGATTGGAGGGAGGAGTTCCAGGTCTTAAAAACATGGTATGAGTACAGACAATGTCCAGCAGATTTGATGGGTTCGTGAACAGACAGGAGTTTTGGGTCATTAGACCATTCTTTACTTTATTGTCCCACTTTCTCTTTTCAAGTAAAGTACCTAATTATTTCTCTTCAAAGCATAGTACCACTGACATAAGCTTATAGCTGATGTACTGTACCATGTGAAATTCATATTTGTTTTTCTAGGGGGGGGGGGTTATATCTTCAATGTATGTTTCTAGTATTTCATATGACTGTCACAGGATTAAAGGTAATGGCTAGACTCCATTTTAAAAGTTGTAGGTCAGATACTGAAATGCAGACTACAGCACAGTGGATCTGATGTCTAAGGATTTTTGTCAGATTACTTAGGACAGTGCCTCAAGAAGAATGTAAACATTACTACAACATTATTTCCACTTAATGCTGATGATTTTCTGGAAGCATTGCTGGTGATACCACTTTACATCTTTTTTTAAAAATTTTTTACATCTTTTTTTAAACATTTTTTAAACTTTTTTAAACTTTTTACAAAAGGTTTTACTTTCGTGCCATGTCAGACTCCATGTATCAGCAATATAATATTAGATATAAAACTCTTTACTAGGAGGCTGAATCTATCTGTGATTTTAGGAAATAATACAAGTAACAATGATATGAAAAAAAAAAAAAAAAAAAAAAAAAAATTAAAAAGACGCAGTGTATATAATCCACCCCTTCAACACGACATTCAGAATTTTCAGAATTTTGAGAACGTTGTATGTAATGTTATTAGAAAAAAATATTCTCACAACTATAATATTGGGTTAACAAATTTAACAGACGAGGAAAATAAGCTTTTGACACTACTAAAAGGGAATAAAAAGGTGAGAATAATGAAACCAGACAAAGGTGGTGGCATGGTCATCATGGACCAATGGGACTACACAAAGAGAATGCTCAATATACTGAACAATAAGAGTTACAGTACAGTATCTCACAATGAGATAAACATTGCATATTCTAAAATTGATTACATTCTCGAAGACAACTTACTACAAGGGCTATACGACAAAGAATTATTTGAATTTCTCACGGTTAGTAAACCAATAGTCCCAGCGATTTTTGGTATTCCAAAAATCCACAAATGTATCACTGATCCCCCCATGAGACCTATTGTATCTGCACAGGGATCAAAGACACAACCACTAGCAATTTACATTGACGTAAAATTGAAGGGTTATTATCTGAAACATGAACATTTATTAATAGATTCTTGGGACCTATTAAGAAAAATAAATAACTTAAATTACAATGAAAAAATTTTCTTTGTAACTATTGACGTTAAAGACTTCTTCACAATAATACCTCATGATACAGGTCTTGCATGGTTTGAAGAGATACTCATAGAGATGGATACACTTAAACCAAAGGAATTTCGTATTATTCTTGAAAATATGGAACTGGTACTAAGAAATAATTTTATTTACTTCCAAGGAGAATACTATCATCAAATTGAGGGAGTTGCAATGGGAGCTGCTTGCGCTCCCATATATGCAAATATAGTAATGCTCTATTGGGAGAAAAAATATGTATTTGCATCTGAATATAACCAATATCTATACAGTTATTATAGATTTTTGGATGACATTTTAATTTTATGGAACGGCGAGGAAAAAGACATATACAATTTCATTGATTATATTAACGAGAGTACTTCTTTTTTGAAATTTACACATGAGATACACAAGAATACTATTCATTATCTAGACGTCAAACTATCAAAAGATGAAAAAACTAGGAAATACATATCCACTTTATATCGGAAAGAAAACTTTTCAAATGCATATTTACATTTTGATAGTGACCACCCCTATATATTGAAAAAGAATATTGTAAGGGGTCAAATGATCAGGGCTTCTAGAATGACAAGCAATGAAGATGACTTTTTGAAAGAACTTAACACTTTGAATAACATGTTTCTACAAAGAGGGTATCCGAGTGATTTGATTGAAGGGGCCAAGGCATGGGTTACTACACACAGGAATACAAGATATATGCCTCTATTGAGTACAACACTACTAGGAAATAATACACCTTCATATAATGAGGGGAGTCAGATTTATTCAGAACAGAGTAATTGTACTCTTACTAATAAGACCCCATATTTGACCTTGACATATCACAATAACATTGAATGGTTGAAGAGAAGCATCAACAGTGTATGGGAAATGTTTAAAACTATGCCTACTATTTTTAAAAACAGACTTACTTACAGTTTTAGAAGGAATTATAATTTAAAAGACATTTTAGAAAATGGTAAAGAAGGTCAATATTCCGATAACTTATCAACTATGAATCAGAAAAGAGGGACTTTCAGATGTAATAGATGTCCACAATGTCCATTCATAGCATATGAAAAATCTATTTATTTGCCCAGTTTAGATATTACTTTAAAATCCAAGAAGTACAGCAGCTGCTATACCAAAGGCCTAATATATTTAGCATATTGTACTTTTTGCTGGTGCTTCTACATAGGAAAGACTGAGAGACACCTACGTAGAAGGATATATGAACATATTAGAGATATTAACCACAAAAATGTCAATAATGCTCTTTACAGACACTCCATGGTTTGTTCTAATGCTAATTTTAAATTTTGGGCCTTGGAAACGGTGGAGAATTCAGATAGAGGAGGTGATTGGACCACAAAATTATTATATAGAGAAATGATATGGCAGCTAAGACTTGATGCGTGTAATGGCAAAGGACTAAATGATTGTATATCCATTACACCAGCATTAAAAATATTAGCATCGGACCCTAAGAAACATTCATAGTATGGATATAACTATGAATCAATTTACGGAACTATTTTCTATGCCCATACACTGGTTTTAAATAATTTTATATAATTATAATACATATTACAGATACCAACATTTTTTGTGAATCAGTTGCTTTGTAATTTATGGTCTTTTAGTCACAATATTATCGCTGTTATACAAGACAGGTTTCAACACGCTATAACTTGTTTTCCCATATTGATTATTCTATATCTACTGTATGATATTTACAGTGGGAGGATTTATTAATTTTGTTTTTTATCATTATCTATTATTATTTATAGTCCTACTATGTATTATTAATTAGATAAGCCTTTTACACTACTACCCTATTATTTCATGGAGTAATGGTTAGGCACTATCAATTATTTAATTATTTAATTATTTACTTATTTATTAATTATTTACTTACATAGACTACACGCTACCTATGCTAATATGTAATTTAACATACACATATTATACTATAACATTATCTAAAATTATATTATATACATTTGATTCATCAACCAACTATATATATATTAGGCAATTTTTTGATTAGTGATTTTACTAGTTTCATATATATTCATCTGTATTTTAACTGCATATACGGATTTATATGTGGGGTTGAATTTTGTATTTTGTATTTTATATATTTTTTATACATTTTTTATACACATTTTATATACTTATACATTATATATTACATACCCATATATATCTACATTTTTCATTTTACATTATATATTAAACAATTTTATATATTTTCTTACATTTTTCATCTCTACTTTCACTCTAATATACTAATATAATAGTTATGTCAACAGTCAAATAACTAAATATAAATAAACTTATACAAATACAATTACTAAATATAATACGATACACTTTTTTTACTTCTGACAAAACCCATATCTCTGAACTGGCATATTAAGTTATTTCAAAAATTTGATCAAAAACTGGACATTATTGATGTTGGTGTTGCTTTAAATATCTTGCTAATTTTAATGGTCTGTTGCTCTATTGTTTTATTGTTTTATTGTTTCATTATTTAATTTTAATCTGTAATTGAATAATGACTTGATTGAAATGCATATAAAAATGTGAGTGTGTGTGTTTAGAACTGATTCTGAAGAGGTCTCCAGGGTGGAGACGAAAGCGCTCAATCCTTATATTTGTCCTACGTCTTATGTGTAAATAAACTTGGTGTTACTGCTGAAGAGTCAGGTGCCTGAGTCCTTCATTGGATTTCCTGTTTTCTACTGCTGGTATTTGAACCACTTTACATCTGTTAAAATTTTAAAACGCTTTTGTGGATTCACATTCATAAATTGCTATTGGGAAGATTACAATACAGTAAATGTACTTCAGTGTCCCTTTCTAGGATATAATTAATGAAGGACTACTGAAGCAGTTTACCAAATGAGAAATCAGTGTATAACAGAACATGCAGGATGTTTTGCTGAATCTCACAGTCTAAGCTTGCCGTGGTTTTATAATAACCTGCAATGCCCACCCTCAGGCGTTATCTCCTTTTTTGAAGAAGGAAGAGACCAGTTAGTCTTGAGATAAATATGAGAGCACCCATGCAGTTATCCAGGTTTATCCTGAAGGAAGCTACAAAATCACATTGTATAGCCTATAGAAGTTTATTCCACCGAAGGAGGGGGCACAAAGTGATGAATTTCTCTCTCCAACTCATTGTGCTTATCTCCTAATAAAGGGCCATGTCTTTTGTTCTAGTGGTAGCTGAGTCATTTGTCTTACTGAAGGACAGGAGGTCAAGGACCACCATATTTTTAATGATGGGGTAAGCAAGGCGCAGATTACTCCTTAGATGTCTATATAGGCACAGGGTACAGGGACAAGACTTACATTCTCTCCTGATAACTAAGATTCTTAAGACCTGAAATCTTTTTCAGTAGGAACCTCTTCATCTTTTTGAATTTATTGAAATGCTGTGTAAGCTATATACCGAATGGAACATTATACTTCATAATGAGTCTAATCAGTGATTAGGTAATAACTTAATTGGATCCAGACATAACACCTTTGGGTACTAGTTGTGCTAAATTGAAAGATTGCCTGAGCACAGTTGCCACATGATGATCAAAGGACAGTAAACTGCTGTCCTAAGTGTCCAGGTTCTTAATCACTTTTTAAATTTTGTAATGGCATGTTATATATACTGTACATGGTGGGTAATATATGTTTTCTGAAAAAAATACTATTCTTTTTACAATTTAGTTTAAGCTCATTTAGGTACACCAGGTATTAAAGTATGCTCTTTCTAAAGGGTGTGTATATATATCTGAAGGGGATTTAGCAATTACACCCAGTCTGCAGTTATCTGCAAATCAAATTAACCCGTGGTATTGGTTATCATTTTTGGGATTAGAGAAGTAGATACTAAATAAGTGAGGGCCCAGCACTGACCCCTGCGGGACTTGCTAGTTACCTTAACACTTTTTGAAGAGGCACCTGACACACAGTCAATATGGGTTCTTGGGAATCTATCATATCACATAAAGATCTATGTTTAAGTATGATCATTTCTTTACAATTCTGGCAAACGTATGGTATCCAATGCTTTGGCTAGACCACGATAAGCTACATGAACAGCATAATGACTTTTGACAGCTTCTGTAAGCATCTTCCAAGAAACTAACAATATTTAATAGGCATGTTCTCCCTTTGATAAAGCCAGATTATTTGGGACTGAATTTAAGCTTAATGAGATTTTTAATATCATAATTAATATAATTTGTTATGATACACTCCATAGCTTTACAGATCACACTCATAAGACCGATTAGCCTGTAGCTCACAGGGACAATGGTAGGGCCATCCTTATGAAGGAGTATCACCACAGCAGTGTACCAGGATTCAGGTACGTAATCTGTGGCTAGGCTTAAGACTACTTAAAGCAAGGCTTGGCAACAGCATGTTTGACATTGTTTAATAAGCACCAAGGTAAGTTATTAGGACCCATGGAGGAAGTCTTTTTGGCTTTAGATAACAGATTAAGAACATGTTCTTTAGTAGTGATGGAGGTAAGGAAATCAGGGATGAGTGGTGTTGGAGTACATGTTTCATGGGTGACGTTTGCTGAAAAACTTGTTTGCTAGAATACTTGCAATGCCATTTGGGTTAGAGTGAGGAATCCCATTAAGGAGACATTCAGAAAAATGATGCATTTTGTCTTAGTTGTCTCATATAGCTAAAGGAGGATTTATAGTTAATCATTGTTTGGACGCTAATCTCCTTTCATGTGTTCCTTTGCTGGTTCTTACACTGCTTTTCATTTTCTTGGTAATATTTTTGCTCTATCTTCATTCCACAGAGGTCTGGCATACTGTACAGTTTACTGAGTTTTATTCTTTCACTATAAAGTTTGTTTATGTTGGTTGACCACTAGGTGGTTTGATTTTAAAATTCCCATTGTGTTTAGTTCTAGTTGGGACTGACAGATCTATGCATCTGTCTAGTTAGGCAGAGAGTAAAGGTCACATGCATGATTTTTTGCTCATGTTTTTGGTTTGTTCCATATAAAATTTGTTGTTTTCTGGCAAATCACTGGGGATTCAAGCCACTAAATATTGAAATTAATTTGAGTTTCAAATTTCACGCCTTCAGAAAATGCATGCTAACACAAAAACTGTTATTCCAGCATGTTTCAAAGTTTATAAGAGCGATATGTAAAAATCTATCCTTATTTTTGGGTCTTTGTTCCCCGATGATTTTTTTGCTTTGTCCAAATTTCTTGCACTTAAAGGTTTTGAGCTATGGTCATCTGTTTCTGGCACAACTTATCTGAAGGGAGGATCCACCTTGGATCCTAGGAACTACCGCCCCATCTGTCTGATGAGCCTGATCTTCAGGGCCATGGAACGTATTATCATGGAACTTATAAACAAAGACATTGGCAAACTTCAAACACTGGACCCCATCCAGTTTGGGTTCGTGAAGGGCCAATCTTGTCTCCTGATTCTGATTGACTTATTCGAATCAGAGCTGTGGACGAGGATAAGGCGGTCCACACAGCCTACCTGGACCTTGCCAAGGCCTTTGACACCATCCCCCACTCTGGAATCATAGATAAACTTTCTAAGCTGGGCATTAATCCCTATGTCACTTAGGTTGCCAACTGGCTTACTGACAGAACCCACACTGTAAAAGTAGCCAACTCCAAATCCAGCTCCAGACAAGTGACAAGTGGAGTACCTCAGGGTTCAGTCCTGGGACCGCTCTTGTTTGGCATCTACTTCTCTGAAGTACAGGCCAACACTAAGGGACTCTGGCTAACAAAGTCTGCAGATGACTGCAAACTGGGAGCCATTATTGAATCCCCAAATTATGTGGATATTCTACAAAAGGGCCTTACAGAAACAGATGTTTGGTGCCAGAGCCATGGGCTCAAGCTCAATGCCAAGAAATGTATAGTTATCCCCTTTGGGGAAAAACATGTACCCGTGAATTACCACATAGGTGGCAGTACACAAAACACTGAAAGTGTGATAAGAGACGTAGGGACACAGGTGGACAGTGGTCTCACCTTCAATAACCACATCGCCACAACAGTCAGAAAATCCTTCTATGTGGCACACCTCATCACTAAGGGTTTTTCATCCAGAAAAAAGGAGGTCATTGTCCCACTGTACTCATCTCTCATTAGACCCATTATAGAATACAATGCCCCATTTGGCATGTACTTCTCAAGACATCTGCAACAACTGGAAAAGCTGCAGAAATACCTCACTAAAAGAATCACAGGCCTAAAGCAGATGCCCTCTGCTGACCATCTAAAAAAACTCCAGCTATACTCTGTCACATATCGTCTACTCAGAGGCAATCTCTGCTTAACATACAAGGCCATGTCAAACCCAGAGCTGTTGGACATGCTGCACTTAAAGAAATCTCAATCCCTCAGAGTCACACGCTCCAGGGATCTAAACCTTGTCATCACAATGATCAAAACATGCTGGAGGGATAGATTCCTGACCCAGAGACTCCCCAGACTCTGGAATAGACTGCCCATACATCTCAAGCAGAGTGCCTCTTTGGCCCTCTTCTAAAGGAACCTTGATGATTGGATGGGAGATAGGAAATTCACCCCGGGGATCACATCAGTCACCCTGCTAGACAGGGATCTAGGGAAGTAAAATTTGTGGGAAGAAATAGCCAGGGAATTGTTATGGCTAGACTTGTATAGGCCCTAGGGCTGATAGCCTAGTACCAACCTATAAACCTATGAACCTATAAGAAGGAGAGGCTATGCAGTGGAAAAGGCAGAGGAAATATTAGTGAAGACTATATCCAAAATAGTTTGGCGTCTTGTGGTCCAGGAAATTTCTATTTATCAAATCTTAGCAAATCCCAGAATCCAGATGGTGCCTTCATTGGACAAATGAACTTTGTCATCTTTCTAAATTCTCTATAGATGACCTACATTTACTTTTATTTATTTATTACCCTAGTAAGCCTACTAGTCACAAATGATTTTCCCAGAAATAATAAGTCAGCCATTAAGAGTCCCACAGGCATCAATGAGAAATTAAGAAACTCAAATCCAAATCTACAGACTGAAAGACTTCAGCAGCCATTAGCTTTAATTCTCAGCTCTAAACTGGGAGCAGTTCATAATGTGATTCTCCAATGAATGGCCATCCCTAGAGAAAGTCAAACACTTCCGCACTCCTAAAATTTTTCAGTTCATAAAATATATTCTATTTAGGATATATTTAAAGCAATAAAATTCTCCAGTGAATGGCATACCTTAGAAAATGTCAAGCACTTCTATACTGCTAGATTTTTTTTTTACTTATAAAATAAAATTTAAGTTGTATTTTACACTGGAGGATACATATTCATAGTATGCAAATGCAGAAATCATTACAGTTCTGTATATTCTGTTTCACTGCAGATAAAGCCTTGTATTCATGAGACACATTATTATCAAGGGTGTCATCTAAATCCAGATTGTAAGGGCTAAAAAAACAGAGTTTAATGAATGTAGTAGCTGATGGTCTGGCTGAGACGAGGAGCCTTTACAGCTCAGTGAATGAAAGAAGTTGATAAACTGATATAAGGATTTTTAATGAAAAGATAATTTTGCTTTTAAAAGGGCTATGACCTTCGAATCCCCCTCATCCAACACACTCATCAAGAGGAGCAAAGTTATGTAGAATTCATAATAAGCAGGGAAGATGCATGATGGTGCATGACTGAAAACCGTAAGTGTATGCCACCTTGAGAAAGGTTTCATTGGGGCAGGTAGATTGGAAATGATATTTTGCATTAATAAAATAATTAAAATGGAATATACTCTAACACACTGGATGAAGAGAAAAAGTTCAAGTTCCCAGATTCCAAGATGTCAGGCAAAAAACATCTATTTAAACAGTTCAACTGCAGCTGCGGTAGCATCGTCTCCTCACGGTAAGACGCCGTCCGGTTTGATTCTCAGTTAAAGCGTCTTCTGCGTGGAGACATGCGTGACTGGGCATACCTTTGTTGAAGGTTGTGCGTGAGGGCTGGTAACTTGGCATGTAAAAATCAACTACCAATCATTAGCGGACCGGAGTTCTGCTGTGGCGACTCCTAACCAGGAAAAGCCGAAAGACACAACAACAACAACCTGCAGCTGACAGTAAGGGTGTTGCTGAGTCATGTATCTTCAGAAGTGAAAAATGTCAAAGTGGTTAGGGAATAGACTACCTTCAGTCCTACTGTGACTGACGTCCTTTGCACAGGTGTATGTAGCTTAGTCAATAGACGGTTTGGGGTTGGTGTAATGGCTGTGGTGCTTGACACCCAGATACAAACTACAGTGCTTGATTCTCACTTGGGGGAGGGAAATTGTCTAGGCTTAGAATGGACTGTTAAGGTGGCAGATAGCTTTGAAATTAGCTATGAAATCATGAGTCAAAGGGAAAATAAAAACTTTGGGGAAGGAGGTTGGCATAATGGTTAAGGTGGTTAAGGTTACAGACACAAAGTACAGGATTTGATTCTCACATGAGTTAATGGACTAGGTTTAAAATGACCCACAACAGCAGTTAACCTAGTAGTAATCTATGAGCATCATTTAAAGCAACATTGATCTGACTTAATAGATGCCAAATAACATCCAAGAACCTAAGGAAATTATAGGTATCAGAGACAAGACCTTGCAAAATTGGAAGGTCAATAAATATCCATGGTTTTAGAATAAATCATTTATTGCAATAGCAATTTCAACATTTACCAATTTCTAAAGACACAACCAAATTCTTAAAAAAGCTCAAAACCTCACTGGGTAGAAATTCCACATATGATTGGCATCTTGACATCAAAAGCTCTAAAAACATTTAAGTGATGCAAAATAATTACCATGAAAGACAGAGACAATATACTAAGGACATATTTAATGCTTGTGTTTCCATTTCTACCCTCTCTTCTGTCCCTCATCCTCAGTGACATAAACATTTAATCTCAGTTTAATCTTATTAGACTAACCTTTATTTTAGATCAATCTAACCTGATTTCTGGAAAGATCGCACAATTAAGAAGAATCTCATTTGAAGAAGAAGAGTCACTCTGTCATTTTTTTGATTGTACAGGAGAATCTTTTGCAGCATTTTGAAAAATAAAAATCTCTTAAGATCTATGTTAAGCTTGGAGCTCGACCTGCTGGTTTGATTAGCTTAAAGCTATTCGGACACACGTCTAAATTGGTTTGGTGGTATCAGTACAAGATACATGCAAGGGAGAGCCTTGGGGTACTGCTCTCATCATAGGAGCTTTATCCTATTAGCCCAGGAGAAAAATAAGAGCAAGTCTCTAAAAATCTCTGCCATGCTTCCATATTTCCAGCTCTACTCTAGCACTGTTTACTTAATATGGCGTCATGCTGGGGCAGAGTTTCAGAGAAAAATAAGTTCCAGAATGCCAAATAGAAGTTCTGTCCTGACAGTTTAAGAAATAATTATATTAAGGGAAACTCACATAAAAGTAACCACTATGGTAAGTAATACTGCTATTGCAATGCAAAAACAAAACCTGAATACTTAAAAAGTGTGATGAATCACTTTAAGTTTAGCTGCTCTCTGAGATATATTCCATCTAAGTAGTTTAAAGGACATTCTGGTTATTTTCTCTAATTCCTTTTTTATTTTAGGGTCCACAAAATGCTTAATGTGTCCTGATTCTCAGTGGCCAAACAGTAACCAAGATAAGTGCCTCACAAGAACTGTGGAATTCCTCGCCTATGAAGAGCCCATTGGCATAGCTCTGAGCACATGTGCAGGAATCTGCTGTTTGTTATCTTTAATAACACTTATACTTTTTGTTAAATACTTCAACAGTCCAATTGTGAGAGCAAACAACAATGTCTTAAGTGTCATCCTACTCACAGCACTGACGTTATCTTTTCTGTGCACTTTTCTATTCATTGGACGTCCAACAGTTCAAGTATGCCTTGTGCGCCAGGCTGCATTTGGAATAGTATTTGTAGTATGTGTCTCCAGTGTGCTTGCAAAGACTATAACTGTTGTAATAGCTTTCAGTGCTACAAAACCTCACACTGCAATGTCAAGGTGGGTGGGCCCTAAAGTACCCAATATTTTAGGTGTTTGTAGCACCTCTATTCAGGTTTGTATCTGTATATCTTGGCTACTTACTTCCCCACCATTCCCAGTAGCTAATACAAAGACTTATCCTGGCAAGATAATTCTTGAGTGCAATGAAAATACAACAGTATTTTTCTGGATAATACTTGGGTACATGGGATTACTTGCTGTTTTAAGTTTCATACTGGCATTTTTAGCAAGAAAGCTACCCGACAGCTTCAATGAGGCCAAATTCATATCATTCAGTATGCTGGCATTTGTCACTGTTTGGGTGTCTTTCATTCCTGCGTATCTGAGCACACAAGGAAAGCTTGCTATTGTTGTTGAGATATTTGCAGTTTTGTTTTCAAGTGGAAGTTTGTTGATTTGCATATTTTCCCCAAAGGTTTACATCATTATATTTAAGCCATTCATGAACTCCAAGGAATATTTAATGAGAAAATAAGTTTTTGATGTATAGTAAGTGTTATAAAAAATTACGTTTATTAGCAAAACATTACACAAAGCTGACAGTCACTGTTGTAGAAGATCTTATGAGGTAAAAAATGAATTCAAATTCTGAGATTTATTTATTATGGATGTCAGCTTTAGAACTTTATATTGCAAATTTGTATCTATCCATTTGTCTATCTATGTATTAACTATCTGCCCACCTACATATTTCATGATGTATTGGTACAACTCAATGTAGAGAAATATTGACATACAATATGTTGAACTCTGTACATTGAAATAACACTGAACACTCACATATTTGAAAGGAATTCAGTTGAAAGTGGTCTAATTTTTCAACTGCTTAAAAATGCAACAATGTTTCAGACCACATATGTCTAAACAATGGTACTGTTAGGGGAAAACTTTCTTTCATAAGATAATATATATTGTTAGGAGCAGGGTAGAGGCAGGGTCAGGGTTTGAACCCCCCTACCTCACCTTAATCATGTGTGCTAACTCTAACACAGCCCCTATCCGTAACCCCCTAACCCTATACATAATTAAATGAATAATCCTTCTCGTAATAGTGCCACGACACAAGATACTTGGGCATAGACACATATATCTGACATGCACAACACTGAATCTATCCCCATACTTGGCTATAACATTCATCTGCAGTGGTACAGCAGTAGCATTGTTGCCTCACAGCAAGAGGTTCTCCTGTTTGATTCTCGGCTGGAGTGCCTTCTGTGTGGGGTCTACATGTCCTCCCTGTGGTCGAGTGGCCTCCGAAAGACATGTGTGAATGGATGTGCCTTTGCTGAAGGTTGGGTGTCGGGCTGGCAACTCGGCACCATAAAAATCTACTGCCAATCATTAGCAGACCCGAGTTCCACTGTGGCGACCCCTAACTGGGAAAAGCTGAAAAGACAAACAACAACAACTTAGCTATAACATTCAAAAGCTAACCACAGTCAAGCATACAGTATATGCACTTTACACACACACACACACACACACCAACCACCAAACATGCATTACACTAAATATTTTCCCTTGCTGTAACCCATACTTATGGACACATGCAGATACAAACTCCACTCTCATCCCTGCATACATCTACCAATCACAGGGGCATTTTTTTCAGTAAAAGCAATGGTCAGTTTGATAATTCCTGCATTTAACCACTCACTAATGCAACTATATATGACAACAAATACAGCATTTGAACAAAAGTATGGGATAGATAGATAGATAGATAGATAGATAGATAGATAGATAGATAGATAGATAGACAGATTGATGTTTGCACATGCACGAGTGCACATACACAGCAAACACAATGTCAACATACATGTCCTTTGTGTAGGTTTTGTTACAATAGCTTAGTGAGATGTCAAATATCACACATAAAATGCATATTGTTAGCATAATCAAAAGTTATGCATCCCTATAAACATCATTATTTTTAACACTGTGTTGTCAGGAAACAAAAATGATTTTAAATTTGGATGTGTTCTTTTTCTTATTTTAGAATGTTGATACCCTTGTAAAGCTGTATTAAGCTCTGAAAACTCTGCAATCCATGTACTTTTTGTACCCAAAACATGTATGAACTTTGAATTTTTCTCTGTAAGAAAAGAAAATTAAAGGGAATGTATGAAACTTGTATTTGAAATGTAAAGTGTAACTTTCTACATTTTCTCAATAAGGACTTAAATGCTTGTATATCTTTAAGTTATGCAAGGTTTGCAAGACAGATGAATATAAGTCTATAAAACTACAATTGTAAAATTTGGCTGTGGGAAAGTTAGAGAGAACTGAAAAAAAGGAGGCAGTCATTAATATGAAATGGTTAATAAATGTATCTTGTTCACAGGTAGCCTTTTCTCTTTTGTTCTTCTACGTGGGGAATGAGCTAATGTAATCTGACATAAAGTAATAATTACTCCTGCTTTTTGTGGGAAAGGGAATGATGTAATCTATTGATTCATGGCTTTGTGTAGGAACACAATGATAAGCAGAGATGTACATGTTGCAAATTAAAACCAGGTAACTGTCTTGTTCTTGTGTTTGTCTTTTCTTGTCTTGTCTTATCTTATCTTTTCCTAGCCTGGGAGAATTTGGTATCTACATGACCGTGCTGTTCTACCTTCATTAAGAGACAGCTATGATATTTATTAAATGTAGAGCCAAATGTTCTGTACATATTCTGTTAATACAACTCACTGTTATTTTTATATTCTCTGTGCATTGTTTTGACCTCACACTCTACATAATCAATTTGAATCATCACTGCCTTTATTGTTTAAATAAATCTTATGTATTCATTTCTAAGATATTTTCACTGCTATTTATTTATTTATGAATTATATTTATTATTAGAGAAGAGGGTTATTACCATTTACCTCTATATACAGGCAAAGCAGTGGTATTCTCTTATAAGTAGCTAGATTACTTGTGCATATTACTAGTCAAATATTCATTTTATACTTTAGATTTAGCAACTAAAAGGTGTGTGCTTTCCTTAGTCAGTTCTAGGGTGCTGGCAGTACTTTCATGCCAAAAAGAAGATGTGGGGGACTGGAGGATTTTCCCATCCTTCCCTGGGAATTTGAGAGCATGTACATGTCTGTGTGTCTGTATCTGTGAATAATTTGCTTGCAAATTAGCTACTCTGGGTAAGGGGCACTGGAGGACAATGTGGTTCACAGAGAAAGACAGAGAGAGAGAGAGTGGTGAGAAAAGTGGGTCTGATATTAGTCCCAAGACTCAACTCAGTAAATGATTGGTGTGCAGTCCTAGTTTTGGTGTGGGTGTTGCATGATTCCTTTAATTTCTGGGACCAAGTTTCATTTGGTTGATCTGTTAATTAATCAGTTTTATTTGAACTAGTGAAGTGACTTGAAAGACCATCTCTCTCTTGGCCAGTAGACCTACCTGGGACCCATTTAGAACAATGGAGTGGATTCAAGTATCATACCCCCTGTCCTCATATACCTAAGTGTTATTCTGTTTGTCAGTGGCAAGATTTAAATGTAATCACTGACAAGCATCTGTCACAATTTGGTGGAAGTGTTGGGATTCAAATCCCATCATTACCAGAAATCCATCATATATTGATGGCTGTGACAAGTCATAATCACAAACATCTCATTTAAATAAAGTCCCTTTTAACAACAGTGAATAACATATTCAAATGTATGGTCAGCATGGTGTGTGTGTGTGTGTGTGTGTGTGTGTGTGTGTGTGTGTGTGTGTGTGTGTGTGTGTGTCTGTGTGTGTACGAGTGTGTGTCTGCAGATATATATATAGGTCTACTGATTATGACTGAATGATCCAAATGTCAACATTCAGAATGTCAGTCAGAAAACATTGACATGCTAATATACATGTTCCGAACAACTACTTCTGTGCATACAAAAGTAAAACAAAAAAAAAAAATATGACTGCAGTTAAAAGTACTGACAATTCAGAATGTCGACAATATGAGCTGCTGATTGGTGGCAGTTCAGAATACAGATAGAGGTGACTGGGTGGGAATGTGTTTCTATGAGTGTTTGCAAGTTAGGACTAGAGTAAGGGTCAGGTAAGGAGACAGCTTTTTTGTTGCGCTTTTTGGTTCATGTTTCTGTATCTGAGCCTGCTTTGTGTAGTGGTAGTATTATGGAATTGTTTTTTTTCTAAGGTATGGTGCAGAGAGTTAGGACTCTATTTTTTATATATTTCTATATAGCTATACCTATATCTATGTGTATATATATATATATATATATATATACACACACACATCATAATCTAGTACCAAGGAGCAGTCATTCTCGTACAATTAGTTTTCCCTTTTTGTTTTATATATATATATATATATATATATATATATATATATAAAGGGTCTATATTAGATGAATGAAAGTTCATCTTAGCGAACACTCACATAAGTGAAAATCCAGGAACTCGAAACTGCAATTGTAGGGAGCTGTGCCCCCCACACCTCCTGCTAAATATATATTCCAACTCTGAGATCGCACTACAGTGAGGAAAGGGCAAATATTCTCATCTTCACTGTACCGCAATCTCACAATTGTGGTTTCAAGTTCCGCAATTTTCGCTCATGTGAGCATTCGCTAAGATGAACTTTCGTTCATCTAATATAGACTATATACATATATATGTATATATATATATATATATATATATATATATATATATATATGTGTGTGTGTGTGTGTGTGTGTGTGTCCATTTTGTATGACCAGACTGCCCTAAAGTGGAATGTAAAACATTGACAAATAAGTTTGATCATATACAATAGCAAAAAAATAAAAATAAAATAAAACAAAAACAAAAACAATAATATCAAGAAAAGAAAATTATTTCCTCTTCTGATATTAAAACTACTCCCCCTGTAATACTAGTCTCAAATTTGACTGAAAAGTGAAACTGTTATAAGAAGGTTTTTAATCACATTAAGGTGTAGGGTTATGGGTGAGATAAGAGGCAGCCTTAGAGGTTAAGGTTAGCAGCCATTGTTAAGGTGGTGAAGGGGAAGGAACACTCCCAAAGCAAAGAGCTCCAGATCTCCTCACTCTGTTCTGTTGTACACACACACACACACACACACACACACACACACACACACACACACACACATTTTATATATATATATATATATATATATATATATATATATATATATACATACACACACACACACACACACACACACACACACACACACACACACACACACACACACACACACACACACACACACACACACACATATAGATAGATATATTTACATTATGGTTGCGGTTATTAATAGTGAATTCTCAAAAGAGTGAATGTCGGGGCAGAGCCAAGATGCTTTACTAAAAGCAGCATACTTTCAGAGCTCTCTTAAACTATTACAAAATACAGTAAAGTAATTATTTTTCTTAACAAAACTTATCAAATTTCACTGATAATAATCTAATATACAGAACCTGTGACTTTGGTGAAATTTTATAGATATTTTCCTGCCAAATGATACTGCAGACTTTTATCCCTTGAGAAAATGAGCAGCACTAAGAACTCACACTCTGAAACTTTTCTGAAGAAGGAATTGCAGATAGTGTCTACCGCTTTACAGGAACTCTCTCTAAAAATGGATAACTTCAAAGAAAACCTAGAAAATCTCAAAGAAAGCTGCCAGAAGCAAACCAATGCCCTTAAAGAACTGGTCCAACAACATCAGTTAAAAATAATTGACATAGAGACACCCGTAACTTATATAGATGGGAGATTAACAGAAGATAAAACTCAAACTGAATTCCTTCTTAAGGAAAATACCTGGCTATTCAACAAAATAGATGATCTGGAAAACAGGGGAAGAGGGATAAATATTAGAATTTTTAGATTACTCAAAAAGTGAAGGCTAAGACATTATTGCTTTTGTAAATACTTGGATACCAGACATTTTAAACTTACATGAAGGCTTCTCATATGGAATTGAAAGAGCAGACAAAGCAATAGGGAAGCCAGTACATTACCTTCATTACCTCCCAGATCAATTGTAATAAAATTCATGTCTTATTTAGACAAAGAACTCATGTTCAGAAATACCTGGAGAAAAAGTCCCTTGAAGTACAAGCAGAGCCAGATTAGAATTGACAATGACTATTCTACCAGAGTGCTTGATTTGAAGAAGAAATGCTGGCCACTTATAAAACTACTCAAGCAGAATAACATCAAAGCGCAACTAAGCTATCCAGCAAAAATTAAAATCACTCTGGCTAATGAAGTGAGAACATTTCACAACATAGAAGAAGCTTCCCTTTTCATCCAAAAAAAACAACATAATAACTATACCGGAAGAAATGGACTGCTCTATTCCTGCCTTAAAAAGATCTCCAAAAAAGAATAGTTGGTTGGATGTTAAAAAGAATAAACAAAAGACAGTCTCTACAGCAGCTAATAACATCAATTTTCTCAAAGTATCAACTTCTAAATGATTTATGTATTAATTAATATGTCATAATCTATTGCATTTAATTCTATTATTAGCAACATGAGGATAGATGCATTCATTCTATTACTATTGCAAACAGGTATTTTAACATTTAAAATTTCTAAATAATATGTTTATGTTTAGTATCAATCACTAAATACTGAAAAAAACATTCCCAATAATGTTTATATCCATGCTATCTGATATAAAAAACAATAATTCTGCAACAGTAACTCTGCAAGATTTATCACCAAACAACAAAGTTTTATTTAAACAGGTGTGTGTGTGTGTGTGTGTGTGTGTGTGTGTGTGTGTGTTTTATGTTAGTAAAGGTTCCTTTATATTTAGCCAAGTACTGCCACAAGAAGCAACATCAATAACAATGATTAGCATATTGCTTGTTCTCACTGCCTTGAACCTGTCACTTTTATGAAATATGTAGTTTATTGTTTGATCCCTTTAGAGACTTTAAAATATATCAGTCATACACATAGAATTCCATCTATTATATGTAATCAGAATACTGGAAAGGGGAAAGGAAAATATTCCTACACACCAAACTACTAACCTGCAATTTAAACATTAATTTACTGTTTTCCTATTTAAAATATGTTCCCAAGAAAACAGAAGTGATTATTGTACTGTTTTCATGCTTTTAAGAATGGATAACTGTAAATAAAGGGCTTGTTACTTTATTTAAGCTTCATTTACTTCATACACTTCATTTTCAACTTTTTTCATTAATTTTCACTCAAAATCAAAAGATTTCATTTCTATCAAAGAGTTAAAGCTTTTTACAAACATCATGAGGGCCCACGAGCTCCTGTTCTTTTGCTTACTCACTGCTTAGTAGTTCAGGCTGAGGCCTCATTCACTCCTCCGGATTTTGCAAGCCCTGCACGGTGTGCAGGACTAGTGCAGGAGCTCCAGCAGGCAATATGTCTGCCGTGCGATCCAGGAATAACCTGTAGGGGTGTGCATGAGTGCTCCTGCACTAGTCCTGCATGGAATCAGCCCCTGCATGCAAATTACCTCATTTGCAGGAGAAATCCATGCAAATGGGGTAAATTTGTGATCCAGGAAGGTGGAAACTAGGTGCAGGACTAGTGTAATCTGCAGAAATGTACTCCACCAGTAATTTATTTTTATTATTTATTTATTTATTTATTGCAGTTGGTTTACCAGGATAGTCCATTGGGCCAGATGAACCCGTTTTCAATGGAGTCCTGGGGAGAAAAGCTCCAAAATACATTCCAAGTTACATAATAGGTACAACATATAGTAAAAAGAAGACAATATCAAATAGTATAGCAGGTATACAGTTAAATACATTGTACAGAAAAACATATTAACTATTCAGCACAGCAAAAATTTCCATTTATACAGAAAAGTTAGGAAAACATAGTTAGTAAAAGGAAGAGGAGATACAAAGACATAATATAGTGGGGGAGGAAGAAACATAAGGACTTGTTTAATAAATTCTATAGAACTTTCAGGTTATATTAAAGATGTGAGCAGAGCAAGGAGGGGTGTGAGAAGGAGTAGAGTAGGTTATGTAGGGTGGGAGCATGAGCATTCCCACTGGGAAGCTAGATGTGTATAAAGAGATTTTTTGAAAGCAGAGTGACTGGAGGTGGTGCGGATGAGTGGAGGAAGGGAGTTCCAGAGGCGAGCTAGGTTGAAGGATAGAAGGTTTTTGCCTGGGGGATGTATAGGTTTATGGACTTTGAGTAGGTTTTGATTGTTTGATCTTAATACTCTATTGGGTAGGTGCATATTAAAGGCAGTAGAGAGGGAAGGACAGAGGGAGGGGTTGAGAATAAGCTTATGGGCTAGAGTTAGTTGAGTATAAGTTAACTGATTGGGAAGTTCTAGCCATTTTAGTTTCTGGAGGGAAAGACAGTGGTGGGTGGAAGACTTGTGGCTGGTGGCGAATTTTGCAATTTTGTTGTAGCAAGAGGAAAGTTGTTTTTTGAGAGAGGACTGAAGATTAGTTAGGAGTGGGGCGCCATAGAGAAGGGAGGGGATAAGGAAGGAAGTTGCGAGAGTTATTTTAGTAGCAGAGGTAAGGTAGGCATTTTGTCTATAAAGCATGCCAAGTTTCTGATGGGTTTTTTTGATATTTTTTTGTAAGTGAGAGGTAAATTTAAGTTGGTTGTCAATTTGTACCCCAAGTAGTTTGGTCTCTGAAACCATTTCTAGGGGTGAGTTATTTTGGCTACTGATAGAAAATGTATTCATATTGAGAGAAGTAGTTTTAGAAGGAGAAAATATCATAAGCTTGGTCTTGGAGGCGTTGAGAGCTAGGTGATTATTTAACATCCATTGCTCTGTTGTAGAGAAAGCATCTTGAGTTAGTTTTTGAAGTGTGGTGATAGAGGTGGATGAGCAGATGATAGTTGAATCGTCTGCATATTGGATGATGTTAGAGAATGGGAGTGATTTGTGGAAGTCATTTATAAATATGTTGAAGAGAATGGGACCTAGAATGGAGCCTTGTGGAACACCTGTGGGGGTACTAAGGAATGAGGAGGTAGCTTTTTTCCATTTTACTGCTTGAGTTCGGTTGTATAGGTAACTAGAAAACCAGTGTAGGGAGGAGGAAGAAATGTTAAGTTCTGAGAGTTTAGTTAAGAGCAGGCTGTGTGAGATGGTGTCAAAGGCTTTGGAAAGGTCGAGAAGTAAGGTAGAAACATACAGGCCAGAGTCACGAGCTCTATTTACTGTTTCAAGGAAGGAGAGGAGGGCAGTCATAGTGCTGTGATTAGGTCTGAAGCCATGCTGTGTGGGAGTTATTAGATGATTTTCTAGGAGATGAGGGAGAAGTTGAAGATGGACACATTTTTCTAGGATTTTAGAAATGGGGGACAGAATGGCTATAGGACGGAAGTTAGTGACGTTGTTGTTGTTGCCCCCTTTGTGGAGGGGAATGATATATGCCTGTTTCCAAATTTGGGGAACTGTGCATTCTTTGAGGGAGCGGTTAATTAAGATGCTAATGGGATATGCAAGTGTTTCAGCAGCTATGCTAAGAAAGTAGGAAGGGATATTATCAGGGGCGTTGGTACATGGTTTCAATTTCAGAAGGAGTTTCTTTATAGTAGATGTAGGCATGGGATTAAATGAGAGGATAGTGGAGTTGGAAGAGTTGGAAGGTGGAGGTGTTTGGGGTGAAGGTTGGGTAGTAGAAGAGGTAGAGGGGCTAGAGGGTGGGAAGGAGGAAGAAGAAGTGGGGAAAGATAGAGTGTGAGGGGGGGTGAGGGGGTGTTAGAGAATATGGTGGGGTTGGAGAATGAAGAGGTCAATTTGGAAATAGAGTCAATAAAAAATGAGTTAAATTGGGTGGCCAGATCAGGTTCAGAGGCATTTGAGTCAGGGGTGGGAGTAGCTGGTGTACTAGGACGAAGGAGACTAGAGATCCCTTTCCAGAATTTCTGAGGGTTGTTTATGTTATGACTTTGGAGTGTAGAGAAATAGTTTTGTCGATCAGAAGTGATGAGTTTCTTTACTTTGTTTCGAAGCATTTTATATTCAAGTATGAGCAGGTCTGTCTTAAGTTTCTGGTAGCGTGCCCAGACTTTATCTCTATGTCTCATCATAGCAAGAGTATGTTTAGAGAGCCAGGGGGCTGATTTTGTTTTTACTCTCTTTGTCCTTAAGGGAGCTTGTGAGTCAAGTAGTTTTAAGAATGTTGTATTGAAGTGTGACACTGCCATGTCTAGTGGTAGTGTTTTTAGACAGTTCCAATTAATTGCTTGTAAAGAATTTACAAAGGTAGTTGGATTGAACTTTTTCTGGTCACGGATAGTAATGTAGTTGTGGGTTTGTTGAAGGACAGTGGGAAGTCGGTTGGTGAATATGGGTGAATGATCACTAAGGGAGTCTGGAAGGGTGCCACTGTTTGAGAAATAGTGAGGATGGGAGACAAGAATCCAATCCAGTATACTTCCACTGGAGAGGTTTTTTGCAGGGCGAGTTACTGAGTTGATTAGTTGAGAGAAATTGTAAAGGTTAATATTTAATGAGTTTGTTGGAGATTGAATACAGGCCCAGTTGATGTTTACATCTCCTAGGATTATGGTTTCATTGCTAATGTTACTAGAAATCCAAGAAAGGATAAGTTCAGAGTGGGGATATTATCTCCTGGGGTATATAAAGGAAGCTAGACATATGTGTTTGTGATTGTTGATTTGTAGTAGAGTAAGGAGAAGTTCAGCATTGTTAAAGTGTGGAGTAGGTTTATTGTAGGGAGTGACTGCTAGGGAGGATGAATATATGAGGGCAACCCTCCACCTTTTGAGAGACCTGTCTTTCCTAATGATGGAGTAGTTTGGGGGAATGATTTCAGAGTCATTTATATGTGGTTTTAACCAGGTTTCAGAAATAGACAGGATGTCAGGTTTATTGTGTATGAGCCAAGCATGGAGGTTTGGGACTTTATTTACTATACTTTGGGAGTTTAGGGAAGTAAAAATAATGATTTATTTGTGGCTGTTATAGGAGGGGCCTGGGTTAGGGTGGATATCACCAGAAATGAGAGTGCTAATAAGATGTAGTATGGAACAGTTTATGTGGGCAGATAGCAAGGTAAAGAGATTGGGTTCTGTTGTAAATTGGAGGATTTGCTAGTAGTTATAAAAATGGGGAATGGATGGTAGGAGAAAAGTTTGTATTGGAACAGAAGGAGAGTGTTAGAGGGATACAAAAAGGAGGAAATAATAGAGTATGAATGTGAGAGAGGTGAGTTCTGATAATTAGTTATGTGAAAGTGTTGGGAGTGTAGGGGAAAAGTGGGTTGGGAGAGATGGTGGCAATAGAATGAAGAGAGGAGAAATAAAAGAAAAAGGGGGATGAGACAGAGTTTTGGAAGCATGCTGGGAAAAAGATGACAGAATAATACTAGTGAAAAGAGTTATATGGTGTATAGAGGACACTAAGTATAGAGCAGCAGGTAGATTTCCTATATGGGAGGGGTGGTGTGGTTGTGGGAAGGAGTGATATTAGGTCAGGAAAGATGATGATAGGGGTTTGTATGAGGGCTGGTTTTGGCGGGAAAACAAAGGAAGGTGTGTCTAGATGTATGTTAGTGATTGGAGTAGAGTAGCAGTGGGTGTGGTGTATGGAGGGATAAAGGTAGAGGTGCTGGGGGCGGGTGGAAATTGGGGGCAAATTGCAAAACGGAGCCATGACAGCTCCAAATGAAGGGTGGATATCATGTAGAAAGCATGTCAATGGCCAACTATAAGGCCATTGGCATGGAAAACACTTGCAAAACAAAATCAACTTTTATTTATTTTTTTTTAGCCAATCTTGGCTGTTTAAGCGTAGGGCAGTGGCGTGCAAACGGGATTGGGGGGAATAAGAAAAAAAAATAAAATGAGCATTCTAACCAAAATC
This sequence comes from Protopterus annectens, assembly GCF_019279795.1. Taxonomy (NCBI): domain Eukaryota; kingdom Metazoa; phylum Chordata; order Ceratodontiformes; family Protopteridae; genus Protopterus; species Protopterus annectens. The sequence goes on along the minus strand of NC_056750.1, from coordinate 217,869,885 downwards.
ACTATTTTGCCATTATACTCATGACAGGTAGAAGACAATATGGCCAGTGAATAGTGATTGCTAAGAGGGGAGGCTCAGTGTGGGACATGTAACTATGCATTAGCAAGCAATCCTATGCAAATGAGGGGAATGATACTGAATCCCAGATTTCCCCTGCATGCTAGTCAGCACCCAACAGTGTAAGAGCAGGAATAGCTTGGTGCAAGCCTAGGAGCTAGCTGCCATCATAGGGGGGTGTGTCAGGCATACTGTAAGTGAATTGGGAGGCTGCCTAGCACTCTTTACATTGCCGGGTTTTAAAGGAAAAAAGTAAACTAGGAAATAGCAGCTCTGTGCACATTTCAGCACTCTGTTTGTGCGGCGCACCCACAGGCTCAAACAGGAAGGCAATGAGAAGGGATAACAGCAGTAGGAAGGTAATCTAGGAGAACTAGCATAGCTGGCAGGTGAAACGTATCAGAATCAGCCAATTACACAGGCAAAAGACCAGATCAGCCCAGAATACTACTATAAACTATGCAAATACATTTCCCTCTGTTTTTTCCCATACTCTACAGCACCAGTGTATAGGGTGGTGAGGATGAGAATGCTGTTGACCAACCCACAGTGAGGAGACAGAGAAGAGTGTACAGACCCAGGGTACTCTACCAGGGGCTACATGAGCTGGAGATAGCGGAGCACTATAGGGTGGACAGGGACCTCCTACAGTAAATTGTTGAGCTGTGCCAGCCACGCCTGACACACAAAACTAACAGAGGGGAATCCATCCTACTGGTATGTGTGTAGGCCTAGGAATACTAGCTACAGGTACCTCCCAAAGCCCAACTGGGGGTATCATGGGGATCTCACAGGCATCATCATCCAGAGTATTGCACCAGTTCCTGGATGCCATGTCAGCACATGCCAGTGAGCATGTGTATTTCCTCAACACCTGTGAGGTATTGGCCAGCAATATGCATCTCTCCCACCAAATAGCAGAATACCCTGCGGTGGTGGGTGCTATAGATTACACGCACATATGCATCACCCGGTGAGTGGGGTAAGGTCTACATCAATCGCAAGGGCTTCCCCTCCATCAACTGCCAGGTCATGTGTGATACCCAGGGCATTATAATGAATGTGTGTGCTGGCTGCCCTGGAAGCTGTCATGATTCCCACATCTGGCATCTGACGCAGCTGTACCAGAGATTTTCCAATGGGTACATCCCTTACGGTCACCTAGTGAGGGATGCTGGTGAAGCACTGGAGCTGTGGCTGATGACACCCATCAGAAATTCACACACACACCCAAACAAGAATGTCATAATGAGGCACATGCACAGACCAGAATCATAATAGAGCATGTGTTTGGGATGCTCAAGTCACGGTTCTGGTGCCTGGACACATCCAGTGGAGCCTTGCAGTACTCACCAGCTACATGTACCCAAATTGTCATCGTATGTGCCATGCTACACAATATGATACTGCGGAAACAGCTGCAGCAGGAACAGCACAGGGCAGGGCCACACAGCCCCCCATCTATGACAAGGCCTGCACAGGCACAGAGTGACTCGGAGGAGGAACAACCTGAGCCTGCCTGAATAGGCAGATGGAGACATGCCCAGTATGCCATGCCCTTGGCAAAGAAGCAATGTATAGCCCATACACTGACACAGTATGGACCCAGGGAATGACACCTCTCTCTGACTCGCACATACAGTAAAAGGGATGCCAAACATGACAATACCTGTGCTCAACCATGTATTGGGAGTGTACTATGTGCATACAACATAGGCAGCTCTCAACACCATCCTTAATACTGGCACACCCACAAGGTAATTCACTCCCCTTACCGATTGCTGATTGGAGTAGTATGTGTAGTCACTTGTATCTATGGTATGGATGTGAGCATGCAAGGGAAGTGGGTGGCTGAATAGGATGCCAGCAGATAGTAGACAACTATAGTGGCACCATGAGTTCTGTAACAAATATGGGTGTCACCACAGTAGCCAGTACTACACAGGGCAACAAAACCCACTGCAAGAAATGTGCTGGGCCACATGTGTGACTCACACATGCAAGTCAGGGAGGATGACATACCCAACAACAGTCTCAGCCACCAGGACAGGTGTAGACACACACAAACAAAGGCTGTGCTATGGCCTCTGAATGATGCCTATGGGTAACCCCCCCCAGGTCTTCACAAACAGACTACATCAGGTCAGGCAGTGGGATGTTAGTTATGAAGGGTAGGAAGTCAGAAAGTAATATGTAGGTCAATCAAACCTAAGACATGTAGTACACTGATATGCCTCTAGTCAGCATGATAGGTTAGAATACAGAATGAAATGGAGTACCTGGCATACCAGTCATCATAGCAAATGTGTACAAGTGTTAGGTCCCCCCCCCCGTTGTATGTAGAAATGTAGAAACAGTCAGGTGTCCCCCCAATCCTGTGTAGAAATGTGAAACAGCTGTGTGCCCCCCAATCCTGTGTAGAAATGTATAAATAGTCAGGTGTGCCCCCCCCCCATTTCTGTGTAGAAATGTAGAAACAGTCAGTTGTGCCCCCATCCTATGTAGAAATGTAGTAACAGTCAGGTGTGCCCCCCAATCCTGTGTAGAAATATAAAAACAGTCAGGTGTGCCCGCCCCCAATCCTGTGTAGAGATGTAGAAATAGTCAGGCGTGCCCTCCAATTCTGTGTAGAAATGTAGAAACAGTCAGGTGTGCCCTCCCACAACCCTATGTAGACATGTAGTAACATGTATGTGTAGGTATAATACCAGAGGAACACAGATGCCCAGAGGTGGCCAAGGTAGCAGGAAAGATTGTAGCATTTCCACAATATGCAGGTATGTGTGTGTGTTAGGTTGGTGTGTGTTTCATATTGTGTGAGAGTTGTCAGTATGAATGCATGTTGAGGTATGACCTGGTGGCCATTGCTCACTACTGCTGATGACAGGGCCAAGTCCTCACAACTGCAGTGCCAAAGACAATTCCCACCAGTATAACACATACTAGCAGTAAGCCATTGTAAATGTATGGTGGTAATATGTGTCACCATCTGAAAGACTGACATGGCATGGATGTTGGGCTAGATATACAAGCAGTACACAGGGGAAAGTAACCCAGAAATACAGTATATATTGTGTAACTGTGAAATGGACACACCTTTGAAATTGTACAAACAGGTATGTATCACATTATCTGGCCCTGTAGTAGGGGATACCAGTGTTGTCTGCCCGAACACTTGCAGATCATAAAGAATGTAGGACTGATGTATTGGGAAACAGCTGATGTACCTGCACATGCCAGCATAACTGGAATGCCCCATGCATATCTGTGTGTCAGATGCAAGTAGTGTCCATAGCACACATGCACCCAGCTCACCCAAACACCACTCACAAGTACCTTTCTGGTCATATCCCTGCTGTGGGAAATGAGTACAATATGACCCCACCTATACATGGCAATAGTGAAAGAATGCAGCATGCAGTGCAAGTGTCCCATGCAGGTGTGTCCCTAGCCATAGGTAGCACCCTGCCAGCATCCACACCACCTGATCAAGACTGATAGAAGGTATTGGCGTGAACACCTAGCACACCTACACTGTCAACCCAGGGAATATACTGTATGGTGGTCTGAGACTGTAGGACTGACAGAATGCAATGCCCTGCCACATATGGCCCACTTCAACACCAAATAGCCCACAGGCCTCTGCCAAAGGCCTGTGTCTCACATGTACTGCCAATGCATGTTATTTCATGGACACCCAAATAACAACATAACACACTCCACATAAGCCATATGCAAGGTCATGTGGACAAACCACAGTAATATGTCCACCTTGTCCCACTGCATGAACTGTGGACCAACACCAAAACACAGCGGTGATGGGGTGATAACCTTAGGGAAAGTATCAGAGAATGTATTCATAATGTATGGAAGAGGATGAAATAACAGAGGGGGGTGTGGGATCATGGGCAGCATGGAATGCGCAAGGTCCAACACAAAGCTGTGTGCACACATTATCCCTGGCTGCAAACAGATAAATGGATGGCTACATACCTGGCTGTTCACCACAATAGGGGTAATGTCCTGACTCATGGCCCCTGCCTCTGGGTAACCTGTGTAAATCTGTACAGCTGTGAGGTATTGCCACAGCAAGATAAGGCCATACTGCCATGTCGATGGATGTACAAGCATGGACTCCTCTGCCACCACTGTACCAAGGTGCTGAACCGGATAGACAGACCCAGTAGCAAGTGTCTGCAGCTCCTCCTCCAGAATGGCATAACCTACCATGAATATATAGGTTTCTGCCCACAATACCGGACACAGCTGCAGTCACCCTTGTCCCCCTAGGCATCACTGTTAGCAAGAATGTCCACCTGACAGTACATGAGGACAGAAAACATCACAGTGTATAACAGTACACATGTCTGAATACCTCTGCTAACAGCAGTATCATGTAGCTGTGGCAGCACAGACACAATCACCTACAGTACACACTATCCCCTGCGCAGTTTGTCCCCATGTTGCCAAATGATTGACGGATACCCTGCAGAAACAGTTTGCTACCTGTAGGTGTACAACACAAAGGTCTGCACTGGAGTACAAACTACCTGGAATCAATCCACACATTCAATACAGAAGGGCATAATGGGCATGCTCACACACTTAGAGGAATGAAGGCAATGTCAGACAACAACATACTGAAGGGTCATACTGGGCATGCTCACATACTTTAACAAATGCAGCCCATATCTGCAAACAACAGTGAACCATACATATCTGGCAGTTGCAGATGTTAGTGCATACACTCCTCAGTATGCACCAGTCATGCTTTGCACACACAGTGGATAAGAATCTAGACATACATCGAAGGACAACACACTATAATAAGCTAAAAGTAGACATACATAGATGTGTGGAAGAGAGTGACTGTGACAAGGAGCCAGCCATTATGAGGCCTGTCCCACCCAATACACAGCCAAATGGCTGCAACCACATGAAGTGTAAATGTCACTCACTGTAGACATTAGACACCAGTATCCATCAGCATTACAGACTATGTGGTGCAAGTGCTAGCTGTGCAACATGACTGTACAAGTAGTCATCTAGCAGCTGTATACACATACCTGTGGTACATAACCCTGCGTGTGCCTGCATGTGCTGTGTCAACCACTAGATGAATGGGTTATGGCCCATGCAGACACACTGCCCTCCCCATAGACCTACTATGACAAGCCTGCTGAGGTCATCTACTTTGAAATAAACCTTTGTGAAAGGTATAGCCCAGTAATCTCTGTGGTGCATCCTATAACTGAGTACTGCTGTAGTGTAATAAGCTAGTTATGTAGGAGTTCTAATCCCAGACATGGCAACTGTGTGTGTTTGTGTTTGTCTCTGTCTATGTAGAGAGCAATGCTTTTTAGTCTAGTCACACTCACTACAATTCAAATGCCCTACTTTGGCAAAGCTGCTGATATCATTCACTGTGAAATATACCTTGGGAAAGGTGTAGCCCAGTAATCTCTGTGGTGCGTCCTATAACTGCGTACTACTATAGTGTGATAAACTAGTTAGGTAGGAGTTCTAATCCCAGACATGACAAGTGTGTGTGTGTGTGTGTGTGTGTGTGTGTGTGTGTGTGTGTGTGTGTGTGTGTGTGTGTGTCTCTGTCTGTGTAGAGAGCAATGCTTTTTAGGCTAGTCACACTCACTACAATTCAAATGCCCTACTTTGGCAAGGCTGCTGATGTCATTCACTGTGAAATACACCTTTGCGAAAGATGTAGCCCCGTAATCTCCATGGTGCATCCTATAACTGCGTACTGCTGTAGTGTGATAAACTAGTTAAGTAGGAGTTAAAATTCCAGACATGGCAACTGTGTGTTTGTGTGCCTCTGTCTGTGTATGGTGCACTGCTTTTTAGGCTACTCACACTCACGACAAATCAAATGTCCTAGTTTGGCAAGCCTGCTGATGTCATTCACTGTGAAATACACCTTTGCGGAAGGAGTACTCCAGTAATCCCCATGGCGTGTCCTATAACAGTGTAATGCTACAGTGTGATATAGAACCTCTGGTAGGGGTTCTATTCCCACCCATGTCAGGTGTGGATTTTGTGTGTGTGTTTCTATGTCTATGTAGAGAGCAATGCTTTTTAGGCTAGTCACACTCACTACAATTCAAATGCCCTACTTTGGCAAGCCTGCTGATGCCATTCACTGTGAAATACACCTTTGGGGAAGGTATAGCCCAGTAATCTTCATGGTACATCCTATAACTGTGCACTGATGTAGTGTGATAAACTAGCTAGGTAGGAATTCTAATTCCAGACATGGCAGTTGTGTGTGTGTGTGTGTGTGTGTGTGTGTGTGTGTGTGTGTGTGTGTGTGTGTGTGTGTGTGTGTGTGTGTGTGTCTGTGTTTGTCATTTGTATCCTGTGTGGAGGTGGCTGTGAGTGTGTGGAGCAGGTTTTGCAAATTTCTTATATGGTGGCCCTAGTATATGTCACAATGTTCACCTTATAGGGATAACAGATGTGAAATATCTGAGAGGCTGGGGTGCAAATCCATACCTCTACATGTGATATCAAGGCCTGGTGAACAAAGTTAGCAACCCTTGTATTACCCAGATAACACTCTCAACCCATGTCTCATACACATACACACACACTTGCCTAGGCAACAACTGCTATGTTGGTAGTACCCTGCATATTGCCCACTAATAGTAACCATGGTGTGATTGCAGTGGGCTACAGAGGGCATGGCACCCTGTCCATCAGTCCAATAGGCACACACATGCAGACAGTGCACCTTCCCTATGTTCCTCACTGGACACCTGCAGCACCTATGGTGCCATCAAATGTGACCCACAAAGGACATACCATGCCTTAAACACATGCCCTGTATGGACAGATGCCACTGACACCAGGGAATACCTGTATCATGCTATCAATGTAGGTTCAGGGTCAACCTACTGTCCATTAACAGTTCCCGCTACATGAGGCCAGGACTGGCACATCTGATGATAACAATCTGTGTACACAACATGGGCCAGACACCCAAGGTACAGTTCCACATTTCACTGTATATGCATGTGGGATTTGTGCACATCCCAGACACTGTCCATTTCATGGACTAAGCAACACATACATGACAAGCAATGCACAGCAATGGCCACACACAATAGTTACCCAGGTGACTGGATGGTGACTAAAATACCCACCTTTGTGGGCCAATCCAGACACTACAGCCCTGAGCCTCACTGCAGACCATTGTCATGTGGTCAGATGTCAAGGTATACCCATTACCTAGCCTTGTATAGCCTTGTATAGCCATCTGGCACAGTTGACCACTACACACCTGTGAAGCAATGCACCCATGCATGTCAGTATTGGCACCCTGTGTCTATGTGTGTGGTGTATGATGCCTATGACCACATTCACACTCACTACAACCCCCACTGGAATACTGAAGCATGCTGTCAAATGTCAGACACCTCCACATACCCTTTGCACATATAACCTCCAGGTAACCCCTGAGGTGCATGTAATACCTGCACAGTACTGTATTGTGGCAATCTAACTAGTGATGAGTTGTATTACTGACCCTGCCAAGTGTGTCAGTGTTTGTGGTTCCCTGAGAGAGTGTGTCTGTGTTGACACTGACACATACTCTTGCTGATAGGCACATGTACTACACCTACCTTATAGCTACCATATTACTGTTGCAGATGTCACTCACCATCACATATACATTTGGAGGGCTCCTCAACATGTAACCTACATGGTGCATCCAATAACTGCATAGACATGTGATAGCAATACATAGTCAGTCAGGGGTTTGATACCCTGTACTGGTAGGGGATGACAAAAACATGCTTATTTTACTCTCCCACCCCTCCCTGACATCTCTTTGCCTATGTCTGCCTCTCTCACTCCCTCTCTAGTGGATGTGGAGACTTACACCTGCTTTGCTTAGGCAGCAGCATGTGTATTGTAAGTGATGCTTATGATCGGCTGATGGCCTCTGCATGAATTGCAGCCCTTCTCTAGCTGATTGCATGTGGAACAGCTGTGGTAGCATTCCCATAGCCAATTGCATGGAAACACACTCCAATATCTAGGAACATTGTGTTGGTGTTGGTCTTTTTCATTCACTGTGTTGGCAAACAGCATCACAGCTGGATTGGGGATTTACCTCTAACAACATACACCGTGGAAACACACAGTAGGGGGGTTGCCTGACTTGACTACAGACTGTAAGTGCTGGTATACTGCATTTAGAGTAATGTTGGTTTAACAGGGTGTGTGTGGATATGGCTGTCCTACATGTTCTAATACCTGTCATGTCAGTGCTATGTTTATGAGGAAACCCCCATCTGTAGGGTCATCTGCAGACTGGGCAGTGTGTGGTGCCTTATGTTTCTTGTGTTATCCACAGAGCACCTATCTGTAAACTGTAGAAGCATAGTGTGAGGATTGCAGTCAGTTCATGGTGACAGCCATGAGAGTTACTGACCTTATATCCCTCGTAGGACATATGTTGCAACGAACCCTGTTACAACAGTAATTGTATGAGGTTATCACAGCAACATGTCAATATTGGCCCAGTGTTTGTGCCTCCAGCTAGAACTCTGTCAACCTTTGTACATATGTCATGCAGTAAGATGTCATATGTTCTGTACACCATATTTATTGACATCATATCTGATCACAAGATAGTGAGATATCAGACTGCTACACATGTTGTGTATAGTAGGGGTTATATCTGAGGACATAACCTGGGCATTCTGTGGTTGTGTGTACAGTAATGAGATCTGTGTACTTATGGTGATTGTCAACAGTGTGTGTATTGTGAATATATACCTTGGCCTGTGTACAGACTGAAGTAGATGTCATTGTTCTTGGTCCTGTTCTTTCTGATGTTACATGCTGCTCCACTGTATGTTACCCTATCGGCTTACATGTTTGTAGGGCCAAACACACACATGTCCCATACCACAGACAGGCATCGGGCCACACTGTGTAGGGGCCCAGTATATGTAGGGTTAGTGTGTGAGTGGCACATATAAGGATGGTGTTGATAGTCTAGTCCATATACAGTAATATTACGCTAGCTTACCATATGTGGCTGTGGCTGTGTTCACATTGGTTGCGGTTATGCCCTTTCACACAGGTGTCTGTTACTCTCTGCTGTGACATACCTGTAGAGCCTGATATATATATAGATATATATAGATATATATATATATATATATATACATATATATATATATATATATATATATATATATATATATGTATTCCTCCATAGGAAATGTAAGCCAGTGTTGTGGCAGTCTGCCTGTAGCCTGCACAGTACTTTGTTACATACCTAGCAGCTTAGTGTACTTACCCAGTGAGATGTTATGTCTAGATACTTGCCAGATGTACTGCTGCCGGGCCACCATAACAGTCATGTATGTCAGACAAAGCAGTGGGATGCTGTACAGATGTATGTTCATAAATAGTGGGTAGTATGTGGCCATGGCACTTCTGTACCAGCGGTTATTATGTGTCAGAACAGACAGGGGTGTGTGAATGCATAACCTATGGGGGCAAATGTATACCTGTATTTACATGATATACCCATCTACATGGCTGTTAACATCTACAATGTCAAGCTTGGTCCACATGTATTGCACTAAGGGATTCTGTGTATACCTCTGGACTAACCAGAGTGTGTCAGACTGTCCACATATAGTGGCCATATCTCTTCTGTAGTCCAGAGGAACATTACTGTGCTAGCAGTGGTACTGTACTATGATGTTCTTAGGATGTCTGTCGGTAGCCAATGGTGCACATGTTAAAAGCAGATGTGACCTCCCACACACATGTCTGTGAAGATAATCTCTATTAGAGTAGCAATAGTCTACAAATATACCTGCAAAACATACCTGACATCCCCTTGCACTAAGAGGTTGGGATTATTGGGGCTGAGGTAGGGCTGCATTCCATGTTCAGGACATTTGGTGAACATATATGTATATATAATTATCCATATATCTGTATAGATATATACACATATACATATTGACATACATAGTACACACACACACACACACACACACACACACACACACACACACATATAGATATATATATATAAACACTCAGATATATACATATACAGGGCAATATATGTCTACACATATACAGATTGAGATACATATGCACATATACATATGGATATCTACATATATAGTAACATTAATAGGTATATCAGAATAGATATATATGCACATATAGTTATAGATATCTACATATATACTCACATAAATAGGCATATCTGTACGCATAGGATGTGCATGCATATATAGCTATATATGTACATACGAAGAGATGTACACATGGCCATATATATGTTGCACTATACAGATGTATATACAGACATACGTATGAGTATACATGTGTATGTACATATAGACATATATCAACCTATTATATGTATATATCCATATTCCTGTCATGTGTAAACCTCACAGTTGTGTATACCCTCCCAGATGTATCTCACCGTATGTATCTGGTATGTGTACATTATGATAAAAAGCATATGTAATGCAACAGTCATATTAATAACAAGTACTACACAATTGTGGAAGTAAAGGCAATTGTTCAATACTACTGAATATGTGTACTGACAGATATATTGGTAAAACACCAGCTGTCTTCATAGTGGTTAAATGTTGTGACAATGGTGTACAGGGTCCTGGGTTCAAGAACTGCAAGGGCTGTTCATTTTGTTAATGGGTAGAACAAGGGCTGTTGGATACAAAGTGGTTAAGGCAGTTTTGAGCAGCTTTAATCAGGTTTGTGTGAAGCTAAGCGGTGCTAAGCTATGGGTAAATGTACGAGCGCTTACACAGTGTAGGCTTTGCTTACCAGTGAGCAAATCAGCTCAGCTGTTATATTGCAGCAATGTTGATACTTGCTAAGCATGGCTTAGCCCTGGTAACCAGTTCACACCACCCAGTCTGATAACATAGCAGGATAATGTCATCTGTGATACGTGTATGTAATGTCATGTACAATACATGCGCCTATGTGCTGTCATTACAGTAGCAAGGGGTGCGAGTGTCACGTGTGGGACACAGATGTATATGAGGCCTGTACAGCACTGTCATCCATGTGAATAAGTTACATACAGGTGTAGTAGCTCAGGGTACATGCTGTCACACTGGCATGTAGTGTATCATGGTGGTACTACTGTTGACAGTGCTTACCCAGGCAAGAGCAGAGTGCTAAATGAACTACTGACAACAGGCACACCTGCAGGCATAGCTGGACTCTGAGGCCTCCCTGTTGTATCCCTGGTGTGTGAGCTGTGTCACAGTATATAACCCCTACTGGTAATGATCTGACATGTGGAATGTAACTGTAGACTAACATCTGTACAGCACATTAGTGAGGGCTTCTGACATGTAGTTATGGCATACATATTGTCAAACGTCAATCTGTCAACACACGCATCCTACTGCATAGCTACTTGTCAAGCTGATGACTGTCAGTCCCTGAACAGATGTGCAGATGGCAGTTATCCAGCTGGAATATGTATAGGCAACCTAAACTTGATTGACACTGACATGTCTGCCCAGCTGTGTAAGAACTGGCACATATAGGAGATGACACCCTGTATGCAGCACATGCCACAGGTACCTCCACTACACTACCACAGTCAACAGAACAAGCTTGGGTATAGATCTCCATCACAGACACTAAACATGTGTTGTAATGCATGTTGTATACATGTAAACTTGATCATCTCAGTGGCCATGTGCAGGAGGCACCTGGAGGATTGGCTGATGCATGTCATTCTCACTCTGAAGGCCACCACAGTAGTGTCTGTCAATATATTGCCTGCTGCTACATGGCAGGTGGAAGGATACCACTGTACACACAACCCCTACACAACCCATCTCTCCTTGGACAATAGCTAGGTGCACAGCTATGATTACCTGCAGTGATGCACCCCTGTACTGACACGTGTACATATGCATGACTGAGTATAGCAGTGTCTGTGTGTTAACACACCCGTACTTGGGAATTCCATGAGGGCCTTCACAACCACTGCAACACCCATTGCCATAGTCAGTTGTGGCTGTTGCTTTATGGGACATTACATGTACCCTGTTAAGCTCCTCTCCATACCTGCTACACGAGCCTTGCAGTACCAGCACAACAGTGTTGTAAAAATGGGTTGATAGGCATGGGATACCCATTGTGTTCTAGCAAGTGTGTGTATGTGTGCATGTTTATATATCTGTAGGGTGCAGCATTCTGAGGTCACATACTCCTATTACAAAACCCATTGCCACACACTAGTACAGATAGTGTTGTTGCTGCCCATAGGTGAGGCATGACAATGCAACACCCTACTATGTGTGTGGCATGTGCATTAGATGCATGTCCATGTAGTACCACTGTTGGGGTATACAATGGGTTGTATTGCAGTTGTGACCAATGTGTGATGGTGGGTATGGCAGAGTGTCATCATGGGTTTCAGGGAGTACAATATCCACTGGGGGATGTGGGTGCTGTGTACACTGTCATTACACCAAGGTACACCCGGTATATGTCCCATGTACCACGGGCCATCTGCATTTGCCAATGTATGTTCAGTCTGCCCTACATATGTTCCCCTAATCTGCATGATTGCAAGGTCTACTCATGTGGACATCTGTTGGTGTTCACACACTGCCATCACTATTGCTGTGGGGGTAGGGTTACGGTTGCCATAGGTCCTGAACCTGACTATGTGCAGATACAGCCATTCTTTGCCTCCTTAGGATCTCGGCTGCAGTGCACTGGTGTGTCATGCTGACACCCCTCCCTCCTCCTTCAGCATTTTTGCAGATACATGACAAGTAAGCCCTACATCATGTGTTTCAGGGTGTACAATATCCACTGGGGGATGTGGGTGCTGTGTACACTGTCATTACACCAAGGTACACCCGGTATATGTCCTATGTACCACGCTATGGTTACCACTGTCACCATCAACCATACAGGCAACTGATACCACACTCCAGGCCAGTTATGCATGTGCTGTGTGCAGGCTACCTGTAATACATTGGACACATGGGCAAGTTAGTTAGCAGTGATAGACCCTGGTCTCTTGGATGAGTGTCTGCCTGTTATGTGTCTGTTAATGTATATATGTAGGTATGTCACACTATGTATTGTCCATATACACCCATTACATCACCCATTAGCATACTTTACATGTCTGGGGATATTCTGTATGTAACATGTAACCTGGGACACACCTCACCCTTAACGCTGTATGGTGTGTACAATGTAAGCCACCCACTTCAGTATCACTACATACCTAGGTAAGCGTCTAGTCCCAGTGTTGCCAAGTAACAGTGTGTGTGTATGTGGATGGGTCTACATCAGGTTGCAGGGTATGCACGCCCTAGCGGGTCACCTGTCCATGTGATACAGGCAATAATCGTTATACTAACCTGTGACATGTATTCAACTGTACCCCAGATATGTCACAGCCATGGTGTCACCACAGTGCCATACCCCTTTGTGGAATATGCCTGCAGATCATCCTCGTGCTGACACATGTACACCTAAAACACAAATGGATAACGTTATAGAGACCAGAATCAACCAGTGTTACTAACAGCTATAATGCATCGTTACTGGACAGCTACACTACCTGACATATATGCATTACACCTCACTCCTTACAACATGTTACACTACAGTACTGTCGTACACTGTAGTACAGTCACCATGTGCATCAGAACTATATTAGCCTGTCCTTGCATTGATGGTATGGATGACAGGGGTGTAGCACAGGTATCATCATATGCACAGGGCATCCTCGTGCTGATTCATGTATACCTACAACACAAATGGATAATATTATAGAGACCACAATCAACCAGTGTTACTAACAGCTATAATGCATCATTGCTGGATGGCTACACTACCTGACATATATGCATTACACTTCACTCCTTACAACATGTTATACTGCAGTACTGTGGCACACTGTAGTACAGTCACCATGTGCATCAGAACCATATTAGCCTATCCCTGCATTGAAGGTATGGATGACAGGGATGTGGCACAGGTATCATCATATGCACAGGGTATCCTCGTGCTGACACATGTACACCTACCACACAAATGGATAACATTATAGAGACCACAATCAACCAGTGTTACTAACAGCTATAATGCATCATTTCTGGACAGCTACACTACCTGACATATATGCATTACACTTCACTCCTTACAACAAGTTACACTGCAGTACTGTGGTACACTGTAGTACAGTAACCGTATGCATCAGAACCATATTAGCCTGTCCCTGCATTGATGGCATGTATGACAGGGATGTGGCACAGGTATCATCATATGCACATGGTGTGTTGTTGGTTTACCAGAATCCGAGGGTGGGCCATACATTTGACACCATGTGTGTGGGTGAGGAGTGTACTGAGGTGAGATGGGCATGGTGATGTGGTGTGTTTAGGTATGGGGTTGCCCTAGGTGTGTATGTATAGTGTGCGGGTATGCATGCACACAGTTCTGCCATGTTGCTGCCATACACAGGTGCTTATGGACAGCTGCAGACCATACCTGGCAAGGTCTGCATTTTACTGCCTCTGGAAACTGACACGTAGACTATGCCTGCCAGGGGTTCCATGGGCACGTCCAGGTACAGATTTCAATGTGCTACTCTCACCTGCCGATGACAAATGTCCACTGGTACCAGGACCCTCCTGGGACTGGCCAGGACCACGTGCACATGGCTTGCTGTGGTGTGGTGTGGTGTGGACTGCACCCCTCCCGCACTGCTGGGGCTGGTACTGCCACTACAGGAGCCCCTTGGTGTCCTAGCATGTCCACATTGACTGCTAGCTGTTGGTGTTGCTGGCCTACATCCACGCGGCCATCGCCGCACCACCACCACACATTCAAGCATGGACATAACCACTGGCGATGAGGGCCATCATCTCACCATGCCATCTATCCATGACCTCTATATAAGCATGGATGGCACCAGACAGTTCACGGATGTTGTAGCTTACATAAGTGAGAGCAGCCTTCTGCAGGCTCAGGCCTGTCTGGTGTAATGTTCCATATGTGCCTGCGCCACCATGACAGCCTGAAACATGCACCTGCTGGTACCAGCTATGTCGTCTCTGCCAGGGGCATGATGTCCAGCGGCCCTACCCCAAGCACCCTGGGAGATCTGCCTATGTGGTGCCCTGATGGGCATCCGGCTATGCCTGCTGTGACCAGACACAGTAGCCATGGTTACCACACTTTCCTGTGCACTGAAACCAAACTACAGCTGTCCCTTCACTATGGCCATGGGTGATGGGGGTATGTATAGGCACTGAAACTGTGTGCGGGGTTGGGATGGCTAAAAGGGAGATGTCAAATGATGGCACAATGTCGACCCCTGACAACCTCACCCATGCCTCAACAGTACTATCATCATCTTCGGTGTCTGTATGGACACCAACATCAGATTGCATGCAGGAGGGACCCTGACCCACCTCGCCACCTGTGGGAGGAAACAATAAATGCACTTTAAAACCTGTACAGCATTGCCTAACAGTACACACACACACACACACACACACACACACACACACACACACACACACACACACACAGACACAAACAAACACACCACCGTAATACCTACCTGTCCATGACTTTACAGACAGTCCCACATATATGTCCATGTGTACCCCATCCTGCATCACACTTGGTAGTATACACACATTGATACCGCTCATTAACATATCAATCCTCTAAATGCCTACACAAGTGATCACAACACAAGAACTGGTACTATATTAGCTGCCTGACCTGCGTGTAGTGGTTTTAGTTGGCCTTACTGCTGTCATTCGGTGTTCACCCTGTGTATGTCTGGACATCATGAGCATAGCCCCTATATGTGTGGGCTACTATGTTCTATCCATAATATCATGCACTGGTGTGTCATGTGTATATACTGCTCAGTACGTGCCAGATATGCTGCTCAATCAGCCTATCATGTGACACCTGTAATATATGGATACACTCCCTGGTGTTGACTAGTACTTCCCCAATGCATCTGTAGTGCTGCATATGTGGGTGTATGTGACCTCTCTGCTGAATGCGATATTAAGGGTGTACCTGGTGTCTACCTTCCCTCTCAATGCCTGTTCCATGCTACAGACCATATTATACTATCAGCTGTCCTGTGATTACATGCATGACAAGTATTCGTGGTGTGTAATGTGGCAGTCCATGTCCATGTACTGCATGATCCCAGAGGGAGGTACTGCTGTATGAACACCCCACAATCACACATGTGCATACATGGCCAACCACACAAACACACACACATGTACACATGCATCCTGCATGCATCAACCTCCCTCCACTTCACCAGAGCTACCCTACAGGCAAACTACACACCAGGATGCACACACAAGTACAGGTGAGGTTGCACAATGATAGTACACACAGTCCTCCTATTACCCCTCTGTCAACATGCATAGCATATGGTACCCAACAGCATGCAGTCAATCCATGCTAGCAACAGTATCCATGTGTGTGATGCATGTGCTGTGTCACTAGGTGAAGTCCCTTCTCCTGGATACTACTGCACCCATGTACACAGTATTGCTGTGCACCTGTTCTGTACCCTGCCATGTACTGTGCACCACACCTCACATGTGTACGGCCCATTGCTGAATGTGTACTACTGTGTCGGTTATGTCAGCTTTAATGCTCACAGCCCCTATGTTTTCCATTAGCACATACCTGGGATGATATGTGGACAGATGTCATTTGTGAATGCCTGATGTCCGATTCACAGCTTTCAACATCAGCGGACCATGTATGACCAATCCAATACTCTTACACTGGCAACCATCAGAGCATACCATCGCTATGGGTGGTGTACACACCCTTACTGCATCATATCAGTAAGGGTGTACACACCCTTACTGATATGATGCACCCATCCTTGATCTGCCATGGGACCACTTCACCACATATCTTAACAGTACATGAGCCCGATATGTGACATATGTCCTGTACTTTCACATGCAGTGTCTATGGAATGTGTTAGGTGTGCGGATGCTGACCATGATACAAACACACCTTGTGGGCATATGTGTGCACAACCTTATCATGACGGTTTGTTGCACCTCTTGTTGTGTGTACTACAGCAGTCACTACTCCTGGCAGGGGTATATCAGCGTGGGCCATCTGCATTTGCCAGTGTATATTCAGTCTGCCCTTCACATGTCCCTCTAATCTGCATGATTGCAAGTTCTACTAATGTGGACATCCCTTGGTGTTCACACACTGCCGTCACTATTGCTGTGTGGGTAGGGTTATGGCTGCCACAGGTCCTTAACCTGACTATGTGCAGATACAGCCATTCTTAGCATCCTTAGGATCCCTGCTGCAGTGCACTGGTGTGTCATGCTGACACCCCTCCCCCCTTCAGCCTTTTTGCAGATGCATGATAAGTAAGCCCTACATCATGTGTGTCACTTTGCAGTGTCCCATACACTGAACACCACATGTTATAGCCTAGTCCTAGCTGATAATGTGAACCACTGTAATGCCTTATGCCATAGTGTATCTCTGTGGCAGTTACCATCGTCCTACAGGTATATACACTGGTGTTGCACTGTATATGGGTGTTGTTCCAAACATGTCCCTACTGTAGGCCATGTCTCCCACCATTATGTTACTCCCTGAGGACACATTCCGCAATGAAAAGATGTTATCATGCAGGTGTCTGACATATCTTTCCAATGCCCCATCATGGTCACTCCTATGATGCCGTGCATTTCACAGCAACAATACATGCACATGTACAGCATACATTCAGGGTAGGTGTGTTAGATGTATGCATGGATTATACCATCACCATTACATGCCTGCCCAGTGTATTGGTAAGCATCTACATAAACCATACTCACCAGCTACAGGCTGCTGCCTTGGTGGTATCCTGGAGGGACCAACATAAAAGGGTGAGAGTTGCAAAGTCAGTGGCCACAACTGTGGCATTGCTACAGGGTGGGTGCAGTATTACAATACATCAACAGTACATTTCCACAATACTACCACATATGGGCATCTGTTTATCACTACTATGCAGCAACAAAATATATCTATGACATGTCAGATATGCATGATCTACCTGTACCGATGCAGATATATATGCAGCAGTGGTCTATGGATGTGCCCTGTGGCCTTACCAGCATGCTCCTGGTCGGTGTGTGGGAGGCACCCATCTCCACAAAGGTGTCCGGTGATTGGTGGCTGGCCGGACGGGCAGGTGCCACGAGTCTGGCCAGGAGCTCCTCCACACATGTCGGGGGGATGGATGGCATGCCCCCCCCCCCATGGTGAGGTTATCTCCTCAGACTGCAGCAGCATGCCGATGGACATTGTGAAGCAGGTCAGAACAATGATGCTGGACCTGCTTATAACAGCAATTGTGCAGTCTGACATCATTGACCCTGTGTACTAGGTCATTCCACAGGGCAGTCCACTCCTGCTGATCATGGGCAGCCCGGCCAAACAAGGTTGCATAGTGCTGTATGAGTCCATTCAGCAATATTTCATTTTCCGCTGCTATGTAGGCTGGCAGCCTTTCATGAGACATTGTGCCTGAAAGACATAAAGATGGACACAGGTGTGAGCAAGTCATGCAGCAAGGTTACCACAGTTCTTAATACATATCACTGTCACCATCCACCATATCAGTGACAACAAACTGTACACACAGCTCAATAGGTATGGCTACAGCATACTTACCAGTGGGGCAGACTTTGTACTGCACCATGCTTTGTGCAATGTGTTTGTAGCCAAGTTCCCTGTGTGGACATTATCATTGCTGGCCTGTTACAGACTATTCACCTGCATGCCATTGTCAGGGTCACAATGGTTCCATATATGCCTATGGTATGCTTGCTATGTGTGTGCTGTACATCTGACATTCTGTGTTATTGTGGTTATCTATGCATGCTGTTAGACATGTTCTGGGATTGTGTACATTATTACTACCAATATATGTTCTATAACAGTGACACAATAGCATATATATGTACTATTGCCCAGCAGAACCACCTCTCTGAACTCATCTGCCCATGTTACCAGGCCACATCACATGTGTGTCCCACCCTGGAGCCTCCTCATGTACTGGTCCAGCAATATCATCAGGTAGACCCAACCCAGGGGATGTTGTCCCCTCCCCCAGGGGCACACACAGACATGTTCCTGTCCCCTGAGGTCAGGCCCATGGTCTGTTCCATAACGGGTGCCACAGACACATGAGAATATGCTACACCATCTTGAGGCACCCAGTACACATTCCCAGGGCCCACATGCTCCTCATGCTCAGCCTCCAGGTCAGGCACCTTCAGGACATGGACTGCTGTTGTGAGTAGCAGTGAGTGGGTGTCTTGTTCCCATTGTGTCCATATTGGGGCCCATGGGGCATACACATCACAGACCACACATAACATCCAGGGTGTTTACCCACCACATGTGTCACATACCACCCCTGTAGGCTGTCCTGTATATCTACCAAGCCTGACCACCTCCACATCTATACCTGCCATACATCCCCATATTCCCATTCCATACTTCACAGACAAGGGCAATGTGGTCCCAACAAGGGGTTCACATGTGACATACCCGTCCATGTTGCACACACTGACAGCTGTAGATATCTGTGTGTATTGCTATGTGTGTTGTTTCCTCGCACATAGCATGCAGCACTGTGGCAATGGTAAAGGGGACATGTATTTATATACATATATGCTTGTGTGTGTGTTTGTATATATGTAGACATTTACATATAGGTATATATCAATATATGTGTAGATATATGTGATGTTGTATATATGTGCTCATATATATGTCTACACATGGGTATCTGTATATTTGTGGACATACATGTATATATATATAAATATATATATATATATATATATGGATTCACTATACAATATCAAAATACTGAAATGTCGAATTTCAGTATTTCGAGACTGAATAGTCAAAAAAACACATACATGAAAACTCACAATCACGAATACTACAATCGCGACCATTCACACGCACATACACAAACCAGGACATACTCACACACACACATACATCTACCTAACTAAACGAACATAACATTACACACAAACACACTTAACCTACCTATAAGCAGGGGGGGCAAGCCCCACTGCACCCCCCACATGGGGGGGCTGCGCCCAACCCCCCCTACTTATATATTCTAACTCCGAGATCGCACTAAACACACAAACACACAAAAAACACCACCGCACTCACACACACTAAACTCCCTACCTGTTATCCTCAAACACACAACACTTACCTGAAACCCCAAATAAATCCACAAACCGCACCACACATCACAAATGTGACACCACGATAGCGATGGATTCGACATTGCATATTCGGCATAGTGTAGTTTCAGTTAACTGCACTTTCCACTATTCGGTCTCGACATACTGAATTTCGACATTTCAGTATGTCGAGATTGTCTAGTGTATCTATATATATATATATATATATATATATATATATATACACACATATATATATATATTATATATATATATATATATATATATATATATATATATATATATGATGTACACATATACATACCTATATGTGGGGTACATTCAGACACCAGGTCTACAATCTCACAACACCTTCCTGCACAGCTGTACTGCTCTGCCTTGCTACAACACAGACAGGTGCCACATATAGGCACAGCCTGACATTAGGGGGGTATATGTAGGGCCAGGTTGCAGGTAACCCTATTATACACCTATGGAATTCCTGCATGCTACAATACAGGTTAACCTGAGTATCTTGCAAGAGGTCAGCTGTGGTACCCACATTTCCATCATAATGGCTTTACTTCCACCACCAGCTATTGGCCACATAATATACATACTTCCCATTACACAACACACACTATGATGGCTTATATCTTATCAGTCAGTGTTGCTCTGCACGGTTGATGGGTATGGCCCATTACCCACAGGGATGGACCCTATTGTCCTTAGCATTTGTTCTGCTGAACATCATTACAATAACAACACCTGATGGCACGTATAAATCATTCCACATCATCTATTCCATTATTATGGACCAAGTACTAAGGTCAACTACATGCATGTATAATTCACATACCTGTTCTGGGAATGCAGACTCTTCTGGATGCTTTTCTTTTTTTTCTGTGCCTTATATGCACACTCTCTCTCTCTCTCTCACTCTCATTCTCTCTCCGGTAAATGGAATGAGCTGCTTTGCATAGATTGCAGCATGGGATTTGTATGTGATGCACATGATCAGGTGATGGCCTCTGCATCAATCAGTGTCTTCCACTTGCTACCTGCATGCAGCATGCTGTGTAGTACTTCCAATTACCACTGTCATGGCAACCAACTACTATAAATCCCTACAACTTGTGGGCGTGGTACCTTTCCCTTTCCTGTATGATGGACATCATTCCTGTGTGTGTGAAGCAGTGTTACAGACAGCAGGTAGCAATACCTCTTACAGGAGAACCTGCACACTCAGGCCAGCTAAATACTTGCAGGAGGTTCCAGAACTACAGACAGAGTGTGAGTAGTGTTGTTGTATGCATTGTATAGCAACGGTGTTACAGTGTTTGTGTGTACATACTAGTTTAACTTGAAATGCAGTCTGTCTGCATAGCTCTCAACTGTGGGTCTGTCTTCTTTATGGCCAGAGGTGTGCTTATTATGTTTTGTCTGTCCACCACACAAGTCTTGTGTCAGATATATCACTGGCAGTGTGTGTATTGAGTGCTATCAGTACATAGCTGCATCCATTTCTGTTTCTAACTTTGTATTCCTGACTATGGGTATGTTGTAGATTATTCTGTAACACCAGCGACTTGCTTAGTGTATGACAACAGTTTTACACATATGGGCCTGTGTTCCAGCCTCTGTCCTCCACCTACATACCAGGCGTTGTACATATGGCATGCTATCAGGGGTTCTTATGTAGTGGGATGTGAGTACATCATGCTGCCATTCCTACCATCAGTCCACTATTGTTCTGTCCCCCACACAGACTGTGGGGTTGGGTCCATATATATGTGGGCTTCACCTACACAATACATGTGTGCCCTTATGCACTCCAGAGGCTAGTGTATGTAACAGTGGTATATGGTCTTGTATTAATGAGTCTGGGGGGGATGCACCATAACTAACTTAGGCTGTTACAACATATGGGGTATCAGGGATAAGTTGCCTTAAGGTATCTGGATGTACCTAACCATACAATTCACCTTGGGTAAATGCAGGCCTACTGCTTCCTGCCATACAGACTGTTCTGTTTGTCAGTGTGATTGTGATGGTGTCAGTTATGCATTGTTATGTAACAGATGCATCCCATTGTGTCAACTGAGGTCTTTACCCCCTAGGAATTGTATACAGAGTGTAGATAGAGGCTACTTGACTATACATCTGCATTACTTACTGTTAATTGTTTGGTATCCTGTGGCCCAGTCTGTCTTTACTATTCTACTACTTGAAGGCCTCAGCCTGGACAGCAAAATATATAAACCATTCCAGATTAGTGTATTAGTATAACTGCTTCACAGTTGCATTACTCTGTTTATATGGATGCCGGTGT
Organism: Protopterus annectens; assembly: GCF_019279795.1. Classification (NCBI taxonomy): domain Eukaryota; kingdom Metazoa; phylum Chordata; order Ceratodontiformes; family Protopteridae; genus Protopterus; species Protopterus annectens. The sequence continues at coordinate 217,847,175 of NC_056750.1, read as the reverse complement.
CTAAATACCTATATGACATGACATGTACAACTGTAATAGTACACAAATAAAGCTTTTCCATGTATGCAAACTTATGTGTGGTGTTATATCCTTTGAACTCTCTGTAGGTATATGTTGCAGGCAATGATTGTCATTTGTATGGGTGGCTGATACAGTGTCCAGTTGGTAAGGTGGTAAATCTGTAGGCATAGTGGCTGTTCTGTATTGTGTGCACCTTCTACATATGTATTTTCCTATACATATATCTGTGTGTGTATGTGTAGTTACACACATATATATATATATATATATATATATATATATATATATATATATATATATACATACATGTATATCTGTATCTGCATATATGTGTCTGTGTATATGTATCCTAGGGATGTTGATTGCTTCCACATTGTACATACCCTATGGTAGCCAGACTGTACTGCATGATATGTTACTGATACCATCCTAACATCATACAGGTGGGATGGAGTACTGTTAACATCTTGTGCCCATTTTGTGTCAGGTCCTGGTTATGGGATCTGTGACAGTTGGTAGTTTATTGCAGGGCAGATGTGTTTGGCTGTGGGGGGGAATACCTATTCATACAAGACGTATGCTGTTTGGGCCCCCTCAACCCCATTAATGGTGCATGTGGACATATATGTTTTTATGTTCCCATTTTTATCCACAGATGTATGTCTGTATATGGGTCTACTTTACATTACCGAACCGACACTTCACCGACACACAAAACACCGACCCCAAATAACCGAAAACACACAACACTGACAACTCACAAAACTGAACACCATTACACCGACACAAAAAACGTAAACTACACATCACACACAATGACATATGCACTAACCTTAACCCAAACCCTAACCCTAAGGTCCGACACTACCGCACAGTTACCCTACCTGCACCCTAACCCTAACTCACTTAAACCACCCCTACACCTAAAGACTGTCACTATCACACACTTAACCTACCTGCACCCCAACCCTAACTCACTTAACCCACCCTAAAACATAACGCCCGTCACTATCGCACACTCACCCTACCCGCACTCTAAACCTAACTCACTTAACCCGTCCCTAAACTACAGTCCATCACTATCACACACTTACCTTACCCGAACCCTTACTCCGACACTACCGCACACTCACCTTTCCCACATCCTAACCCAAAATCCCACAATATCGCACACTTACCTGACCGCTCCTAAATCCGTCACTATCGCACACTTACTGAGTCACGCTCACACGTTACCCTTGTCAGTCTTTCGGCTGTCGGCAAATCACCTTTTCGATCAACTTGCTTGTCGGTCGTTTCGTCTCGGTCTTCTGCGCGTCGGTGAAGTGTCGGTTCGGTAATTTAAAGGAGACCCCTGTATATATATATATATATATATATATATATATAGATATATATATATATATATATATATATACATATATATATATATATATATTTATATATATACATATATATATATATATATATATATATACATATATATCTGCTTACATATATATGTGGGGGAATACCTATTCATACAAGACGTATGTTGTTTGGGCCGGCTCAGCCGCATTCATCGTGCATGTGGACATATATGTTTGTATGGGCGCATTTTTATCTACCGATATATGTCTGTATATACCTATATATATATATATATATATATATATATATATATATATATATATATAGATATATATATATATATATATATATATATATATATATATCTGCTTACATATATATATATATATATATATATATATATATATATATATATATATATAGATATATATATATATATATATATGGATACATATCACAAGATCGACAACTTAAAATGTCGAAAGTTACTTCACCGACAATTCAAATAACCGACATCGCAAATCACGGACGTTTACCAGGTAAGGGATGTAAATTCGCTACTCATGCCTACCATGGTTGCATGACACTGCCACACTTACTAAACCATGGTAGGCATGAGTAGCGAATTTACATCCCTTACCTGGTAAACGCCCATGATTTGCGATGTCGTTATTTGAATTGTCGGTGAAGTAACTGTACATTTTAAGTTGTCGATCTTGTGATATGTACCTATATATATATATATATATATATATATATATATATATATATATGTATATATATATCTTGCTGTATATATATATATATATATATATATATATATATATATATATATATATATATATATATATACACATACATATACATGTAGATGTATATATCTATAGACGTATGCATATGTATGCATGTATGTTTATATATATATATATATATATATATATATATATATATATATATATATATATATATATATGTATAGATAGATAGATATATTTAGTAATATATGTACACACACACACACACACACACACATACATCTACATGTTTAAATAGATTTCCTGGACTGTTGAATGACTGGGCTGGATGATATGTTTGTGAAAACATCAGGGTTATGTATATTTGATATGGCTTAGTGCTAAATCACTTTGGGTATGGTGTGTGTGGCCCTGGGTTTGAGCCTTGCAGAGGCTGTTTATTTTGTTGCTGGGCAGAACAAGGGCTGTTGGATACAGAGTGATTAAGGCACTTTTAAGCAGTTGCAAGTGGATTTGCATGGGTTTGCGTGGAAATTAGCACTGCTCTGCTCTGATTCAAGAGACAAGTTTATCATGTCATACCTATCACTTTGTCTAATGAAAGAAGACTGCAGCTGCAGTTAAACAGACTAATCTAATGGCTTAGGTCACAGGATATATTATAATAGAAGAAGTAATAAAGAGTTTGCTTCTGTAGATTGCTCCATACATAAAGAGCAATGGCAATACCATAAACTAAGCCTTCTATGCATACAGAGCACTGAAAATTAATTGGAGTCTTCTGGCATACAGAGTATTGAGGCAGAGTTAGTATAGAACTGCAGATGATAAAGGAACGTTATCTATAGTCACTTAAAACAAGGTGTATGTTCTCTGCCACAATGCTACTTCACAAACAGGATAGTTATTTATTAGCTGCCCAAATAAATAGCCATTCTCTGCTACAGTCCTTCTTCACAAACAGGATGGTTATTTATTTGACAAGCCAATACCAATGTATTGACAAACACAAATAAGTGGTAAAGGCAAAGTGCAAGAGGGAGAGGTGATAGGGTATGGAGTTCACAGATAAGGACAGAGGTGATAGGTTAGGGAGTTCACAGATAAGGATAAAGGTGGCATGAAACAAAAGAACTACCACTCTGTAGCCAATAATCCAACAACCCGAATAGGAATCAGCATTTTATTAAAATAACACACTCCAAGGAGAAAACGAAAAAAATAACATCCAAATAAAAGGTCAAGTTTTTGTACAAGGATAATTCTGAGACTAGTTATAGGGGGAAATTAAATATTAGGAAGAAAAGTTGTTATAACCCACCCCTCCACCCTATTCTGAGTTCATTTGAAAATGTTTGTTCACAGGAGATTTTCCAGATGTTACATGTACACAGGCCCAAGTTATTTAATTTAACTAAGATGGAAAAGGGTTTGTTAGCTAGATTAAGAGGTGAACATAATCTAAGGTTTATGAAGCCGGACAAAGGTGGAGGTGTGGTTATAGTAAATACTGAAGATTACAGCAACAGGATTACCTGTATGTTACATGATGAAACTAAGTATGAATGTGTCTGAAGGAATGAGATAAATATCTCACACAGGAAAATTAAACTGCCGCTTGAAGACTCTTTGTACAAAGTGGTTATTAATGAAGAAATTTTTAATTTTCTGAATATTGACTAGCCTTCTATTCCAATAGCTTTTGGAATTCCGAATAGACACATACAAATTTATTAGATCCCCCCTACAGAATCATTATTTCAGAACAGAACAGTATAACATACCCTTTGGGAGTATTTGTTGATCGGATGGTCAGGAAAGCCTTGACCCCTATTGATCATATACTAACTGATTCCTGGGATTTCCTAAGGAGGGTTAAGAACAAATATTATGGTATTGATGTTTGTTTTTCCACTGCTGATATGGTAGTTCTGTTTACTTCAATACCACACACTGAGGGATTGGAATATTTTCATGATGTTTTAGTTGCAAAAACAAATTTGAGTAATGTAATGGTCAACTTTATAATGGAACTTATGGAGGTGATTTTAAAAAACAATTTTTTCAGCTTTGGTGGAGAATTTTTTAGACAAGTTAAAGGTGTGGCAATGAGTAGCAGTTGTGCACCCATTTTTGCCAACCTTGTTATGTACCGGTGGGAGACCACCTTTGTTTTTGACACCCCCTTTAAGGATTCCTGGTTACTGTATTTGAGGTTTTTAGACAACCTCTTTATATTATGGAAAAGAGGTGGGATACATGAAAAATTCCTTGACCATCTTAATGGGATCTGTGATTATTTTAAATTCACAGGTAGTAGTGGAAATATGCAGATAAATTACCTAGATGATAACCTGAGTAAAGATTTTAATTCTAACAGCTTTCAGTCCTGTGTGTACAGGAAACCAACCTTCTCCAATGACAACTTGGACTTCACAAGTAGTCATCCTTTATATGTGAAGAGAAATTTTGTCAAAGGCCAAATGGTCAGGGTTGTTAGAATGCATTCTAATTTTAGGCTGGTAGAAACTGAAACACAGTCTTCACTGGATATGTTTATGGCTAGGGGATATCCCTTTGATTTCATTTCCCAAATTAGGGACCAGGTTATCAGTGAATGGGGTCTTAGATTCAAACCATTACTTGGGGTCACAGAGGTTAAGGTTGACGAAGTTCAGGAGTGTGTAAGAGATTTTTCACATACAATGGTATTAACCCATGGTGAAACCTCTGGCAGAGTTAGAAATATTATTAAAAATAATTGGACCATGTTTAAAGGGAATAAAAAATTATTGACGGTTATTGGTAAGGAACCATCATTTAGATACAGGATAAACAGTAACCTCAAAAATTTATTGGAAAACCCTAATTCAGTCAAAAAAAGAAGTATGAAAGGGACAACTAAGTGTGGGGCATGTGATTACTGTAGGTATATTATTGGTGCCCACACGGTTAAACTGGGACCATATAACATTGAGGTTATTTTTGGAACAGGTTCATGTACAACTGGCCTGGTTTACCTTGCTATATGTCAAGATTGTGGTTATTTTTATGTGGGGAAGATGGAAAGAAGATTGAATAGAAGGATTTACGAGCATTTGTACAATATCATTAAGAAGGATGAAAATAACGCACGTTATAAACACATTAGTATGAATCCTGTACATTCCTTCCATTTTGGTATTTTAGAAGTGGTCAGCAAAAATATTAGGGGTGGTGATTGGGCTAATAAAGTGCTTAGAGTAGAAGCAAGATGGCAGCTTAAATTGAATGCCACTGAAGCCCCAGGCATTAATGACCAGATTAGTATTAAACCTGAATTAAAGTTTACGGCTTCCAAACTTTAAAATCTGTGTTTCATTCCTTAACATTTAGGGTTGTTTTAAAGGTTTACAATTGTTCAGTTTCTTTCTAAAAAACAGGATATGTTTATTTACTGTTTTAATGTTTTATAGTTGGGCACTTCCACTTTAAGAACTGATTATTAGTGATTAATTAAGACAACTGATTGTATAAAAGGGTGGTAAAGAAATTTTAAAGTGTCTGATGAAGTCTTATGACGAAAGCGCTTGACCTTTTATTTGGATGTTATTTTTTTCGTTTTCTCCTTGGAGTGTGTTATTTTAATAAAACGCTGATTCCTATTTGGGTTGTTGGATTATTGGCTACAGAGTGGTCATTCTTTTGTTTTGTTGGTGGCGTTTACCACTCTTACACCCTGATGTCATTCTCGATAAAGGTGGTATGAAGTCCATGGATAAGGACAGAGGTAATAGGGTATGGAGTTCATGGATAAGGATAAAGATGCAGTGCAAACTGTCTACATATTCAAGTGGTCATACTGGGATATATCCCTATGTTCACACACTGTTTCAAAGCATGGAAACATTACTCTGTCAGTACACAGTACATCTTAATGCCAAGACGTAAGCACATGTGAAACTCTGTCTTGTCTGTGATGCCTTATCCTATAGCTGTGTACTCATCCACTGTAATAAAGTCTCCAGGTTTCTTACCCTAAACCTACATCAGTCATAGTAAATGGAATGTTACAGACTCATTTACAATAAGGTCTTTCTCATGTGGTCTAAACATATATATATATGTATATATAAAAACAGTCCGACTTGCAACAATTCAGTACCAGCACTTCACATATCCAAAAACAGACTGGAAAATCCAATGTCAGCGAAAACCAGTTTATTAAATCTCCACTCTACTGATGACACCAGTGGGTAAAACCTGTCTGCAGTTTATGTTATCGTCTAGTGGTTACTGTTTTACAAAGCCTTACTTGGATTTGTTGGATATAATAAAGGCCATCATGGAGATTTAATAAACTGGTTTATATATATATATATATATATATATATATATATATATATATATAGATAGATAGATAGATAGATAAAGATATATGTTGGAATTCAGTGTTCTGCACTGAATGCATGAAATGTCAGTAGTTGAAATTTTGACTCATTAAAGCCAACAACAAAACATTGACAGGACTAACCTCAGAGCATCCAAAATAAAAAGTTCCCAGGGAAAGAGTATATTCCGCTAGCATGTGACTGTTGATCTTCCATACCTATCGACCATTTGCTGTGTCACCCAAAGCATGTCAACAAAGCAAATGTTGACTTCTGAGCATTACTTTTACACACATATATATATATATATATATATATATATATATATATATATACTGTAGAGAATGGAACTGCTGCTTCTTAACTGAACTGAACACAGTAGCTGAGGTCAAGCAAGTTAAGTCTAGCAGCAATGGGGAAGGAGTGGGAAGGGATGGGACTACAGGTTATAGTTTCAGGCAACAATTGAATGGAGGGTTTAAGTTTATGGAGGGGGAGGTTTAAGTTTAGAGAGCAGAAGAGGACTTCAGGGTTAAGGAGATATTGGGTTCTTTAGGTTTAAGGGATGAGAAGGAAGTTTTAGATAAGGAAGAAGTTTAGAATTAGGTAGTGGGAGTGGAATTTTAGGTTAAAGGAGTAATTGGGTACTTTAGGGTTAGAGAAGGAAGTGCTATGGTTAGGAATAGGGGACAGGTGCAAGTTTTAGGGTTAGAGTTAGGGTTCTGGAGTTCAATAAGGTTTGGTGATAATAGGACTATGTAATTAACTAGGTTTGGCCTAAAGGGAGTTAGGGCACTTGCCACTTGCCATTTAGAGCAAATGGCAGTGAGGACTGTGTCAGAAGCTACTGGCATATGAGCACTTGTAGTAGATCCTACATGTATTTCATCAACGAATGTGCACAAATTTTGTGAGTACACTTTGATTGCATCCCATCACTTAGAAACGTGCAATACAAAGGCACAGTTTTATACTCTTTGATGTAAGGCTGAGACATTACATATTAATTTTGTAATGAGCTGTTACCCTCTGTGGGCTAATTTTCTGCAGTTGATCCCAGTGACTGTTGGTATAGGCTCCTACTTTCCAATAACCATGAAATGGATTAATCAGGTAATAACAGAATGAATGTAACTGCTCTCCTTACTGTCACTTTGCTACTTTACTTACACTATTTTGTGTTACCATGTTTTGTTTTGTTTTGTTATATCATGTTGTCTTGTTCTGTGTTTTAGTTTTCTACCTACCTGAGCAGTGAATGAAATTTTACCTGTGAATCAATCAATATCCCCTGTGAGCAAATACTAAATATCTACCTAAGCAACTTCACAAATACATCAGTAAATAATAAATCGATAAATGCCTATTGTGTCATACATGATTTCTAATTATATACAATATGGCACTTGCTTGAAAATATATTCTGCCATGTTCTACCTAAAATGATTTTGTTTTTCTTCTCCATAGGACTCTCCTGTATCTGGTTACTATATTTTCTTAAGTAAAAATTATTTGTATGCCATTATCATGTGATATCTTCACACTGCATGATGCTGATACATACATTGTTAATGCCTGCAGCACATGCTTCGTACTGCATAGAACCATGGCCGATTAAGTGATTTTCTCAAAATCGCATTATTTTCAGTAAGTGCCTGAAAAATGCTAACTTTGGGTTAAAGGGTAAAGTTCAATAGTGTGAGAGAAGATTAACATTCCATGATAAACCCAGACACTATTTCTGTTTTTCCATATATTATAGCCTAGTTTATTATTGTACACTGTAGAGATTAACAGTGTTTCAACTTGCATTTATAACCTTATTGCACAAATCTCATGCTACATATTTTTTACTAATCCAGAAAAAGCAACTAACAAATCAGTAACGGAGGTGCTTCACGACATTATGAGTATGTTGTTGAAGGATCCTGTGCATCACAGCTTGCAGGTAGCAGTGATAAATGCAGTCCTTTCTCCAAGAAGTACAATGTATGCCATGATGAGTTCTCATTCCTCATAGACATGCAAATGTCTGTAACTGCAAACTACATGCGAGACACTAAACACTGTTAAGATCAACATTTAATTTAATTTAGCATAACCATTGTCGGAACTGTGAAGATGGATGCAATATGTTAATGGTTTAAATTAGCCAGTGAGTCACCATGTGTTGGGAAAGTTATAGGAAACTAGAATGCTGAGAGCAATCCCATGTAGGTATATGAAACACATGTACACTTCACATGCATGGGAATTGCGAACTCTGGGCCTTGGACTTGTAAAGCAGAAACATTAACTAATGTGCCACAATCTCTGAAAACATGCTCAGTATATCAGCTGATGATACAAAACACCTCTGCGAGGACTTCAGGCATCATTGTGGCCTCCCCACTTCTGTTTATTCAGTAACTTTGGCATTTACATATTCAGTTATTTCTACTTGTAAAGCTTTCTTATGATATACAGTTGTCTCTGTTTTACCATCTGTTACTTGTTTATTTTGCTTATTGTTGCTTTGCCTAGTGTGGTTACTATTTGTTTTTATTATTTTTCTTGCAGTGAACTTATTTTCTTAATATTTTGTGCTGTGGACCTGGCATGCACATACTTTGAAGGTGGATCTGTGCATCTGTACACTTCAGTCTGTATCCATCCATCCACAACCCCTTTTCCCACTTTTACACATGGGTCAGGGTGTCACTTTAACAGTGACAAATGTTATTTTTGGATCTCACACACACATCCGTATACTAGCTAGCACACTGGCACAGTGGTTACTTCTACTAGATCACATCCCTAGGGTTGATGGTTCAATATTTCTTTCTCAGTACTGTCTGGGTAAAATCCCCCTATTGTCCCAATGTCAGGAAAACTAGTGGTACTTGTGTCCCACGCACACAAAAAACATTGGCCTTGAAGCCTGGGACTCAATTACCTTGTAGGTGATGTAGTCTGCTGTTGCTCTCACTCGAATTGGAATATGAATTCAGGCAAGCAGCTACAGGGAGGGGACAGAAGAATTGTATTCTTATGGAGTGGGTGGTGGATTTTTGAGGTAAAGAGCAGGAGAAGGATTTTAAGGTTAGGGAGCAGGAAGGGAGTTTTAGGATTAGTAAACAGTAAGGGAGTTTTAGGGTTGTGGAGTGGGAAGGGACTTTTAGGGTTAGGGAGCAATCACAAATTTTAGGTTTAAAGAGTAGGGGTGGAGTTTTAGGTTTAGTGAGTGATCAGAGATTTTAGGAGTAGTGGAGGTTTACGTAAGGGAATGAGGACTTGGGTTGGGAACTTGATGGGAGTTTTAGGGTTAGATGTCATGAGCTATTAACATGCAAACAACTGCAGTAGGTCCCTCAGTGGCATTTCTCTTAGTATTGTTGCTTCCTTACATTCTGTGCCTCTGTTTACTCCAGCAGGTCATAGTACTTTAACTCTCTTCTACAAACCACTGCTGAAGCAGCACACTTGTTGTTGCTTTTCCCCTTTAGGTAAATGATGGTTGTTCTACCCAGCATGCTTAGTCAACTACCCTTTGCTCATGTCTTCCACCAAGCACTACAGCAGGGCATTTTTTTTTTTTTAGTAAATTAATGTACCTTTTTAATTATATGCATTTATCTAAATGGATGTACCTTTTTAGTTACATTTTTTTCTTTTAGAAAAGAAAGGACAGTTGGATTTCAGAACTATGAAACATGATAAGTACAAAAGCCTAGCGAGGTATGTGGTCCTGAGGGGTCACATTCCAGATCACATTGCATACAGCAATATTCTTACCAGTGTCACAATGAATCATATAAAAGAATCTGCCAGAAGACCAGTATAAGGGAGGTGAAAGACAATGTCCCAGCATGTATATCACACACAAACACCAGTGCATGCACACTGTGCAATGCTCTGGACTGCAATACAGAGGGCAAACAGAGGACCAATGTACAAGGTGTGCTAGTATGTCGCATGCAGGAATATAAGCACTATCCTACCCACCCAGATACCAAAGACTTAGGGACAGGTATATAGATGAGTATGAAATATGAAGGAGACAGAACAGCCATGAAACCACAGATGGGTGATATGTACACTGAACACTGCAGTCTCAGAAATATATTTATTTATTTGACATTTGTTAACCGGGATAGTCCAACTGATCAGAAGCCCTTTTTCAGTGAAGACTCGGGGAGTAAAGCTCCACAGTACAAGTAAGCAAGAAAATTTACAAAATTTAAAATGAATACAGTGAAAAATGTACAATACAACAGTTAAGCAAATGTAGAAAAAGCTCCACAGTACAATATAGTAAGAGGCATTAAAACACTGAAGAAAAAACATAGCCAAGAAATATACAACATTTGAATGAATTTACATAGCACAGTGGGTTATCTTCAGAGGGTAATTGTACAATGCAGAGCAGTTAGGTGAGTTATGGTAGTAGGGAAGGGAGGAAGAGAGAGGATAGTGAAGAAAGGGTGGGTTCATGTGGGATGATTACAGAGGCAAATCCATGTGCTATTAAAGGGGCTCTATGCCGTTCCTGAAATAGCAGTTCTGCTTCGGGCCGAAGATAAAGCACTGTCAATCATTCTGTTAGCCCCTCCCATTTTATTACATCAAGTCCTGACGCCGTAGCAATACCACCCTTTGCATTCTGGTTCCTTAAAATGCTGTGTAAAGCACTAGTCCTTCCCTGTTTTTTTCCCGTCTGGAGAAACAGACTCATTGTTCGGGTTCCTGGCTTCACACAGTGCTCACAGCTTCTTCAGTTTATTGCTTGAGGTAAATGCAATTGTATGCACTTATTTTCTTTTATTCTTTTTTATTTTATTTTTTCAGTATTTTCTATGGTGTATCTGCTAGTACCTAAATGCAGCATCGCACGAAAAGTTAGCTTGCTTGCTTGCCTGTTGGGTACTTAGGTATTATAATTCACAACCAGCTTTGCAACAGGAGAAAAGGCTCTTTTTCCGAGCTGTACTCCAGGAGAAAAGAAGTGGCCATGGGCAACCATGTAATGCAAAGTGCTTATGTACTACAACAGCATCGGTTTAGGAAAAAGGTAGAATTTAATAAAACCTTGACTGTTGCTAACATTTGTCAGCTGCCGTTTCGCTAACCATTAAATGCACATTTTATGTACATTGTCACTGTTTCAGATGCCCCGAAATATAATCCACCTTTTTAAATCTCCACTGCTGGACTTCTTTATGTAACTGCTACATTTTACAGGACAAGCGCTTTCTTTTTCTCTTTTTTGGCAGAAGTACGGTTTGGACAATCAGGTTGCGATAATACGTAACTACCACCTGTTGTAATACATATTTCTGCACAGCAGTGCATAACTAATTACTGTGTTGTGAGTTTGCATAACTAATTTTGCAGGACAAGCGCTTTCTTTTTCTCTTTTTCGGCAGAAGTACGGCTTGGAAAAGAAACGTTAGTTACAAGAACTGGTTTGGGAGGTATAGTAGAAACTGTCCTTCTGGTGAGTGTTTTTTTTTTTAGTACTTATGATATGTTATGGATCTACATAGTGGCACTTGTACATTCATTGACCCCGTAGCTACTGTAAGTGATTGTTTCTCTACCTGAGGTGAGGTTGTTAGTCATTTTGCAGAAGCGCATTGGAATCTGCCGTTATTGGGTTGGGGTACTGGGCGCATCTTTACGGAAAACGCATAAATGCCGTGATCTCGAGTAGCTGGGTAAATTAGATTAATTTAATGCTTAATTTATGATTAATATGATATTTCTTGTAAGGGTGACAGCGGGTGCTTGTACTTTGGCGCTGCACAGGCCTTGTTATTGTTTTGGAATGTGGAGCGGTTGAGTTTGTTCAAATCAGATATAAAATGTGATTATTGAAAACTACTGTAGAATGACATTTACAAATGAAACTTTGCTTTGGCACACAGAGGTTAGACAGAATGTTCCCTAAAATAACTACTCGATAATTTTTATAACAAAATTTCACACACTTAATAAGTTATAACCATGCACAGCAATCAGCTAGCTAAAATGAGAAGCCTACTGTTTTAACATTGCTTTCAACAAATGTTAATAACTGGCGATATACCAGTGTACTGCCTCGCAGGATGCGCAGTAGCAAACCCCGCTCCTGACCACCCGTAACCGCCCATAACTACTGTGACTGTCAAACACAAGACAGTAACCAAAAACAGGAGGAAAACACTATACGCTATTTATAATAAATATATAATGTATAAAGTAGGCATACATCTGTGTGAAATACTACTTAACACTAACGATATGTTGCGTTACAGAGTACCTCTTCCGTGTTGTCTTGTTTGACTGCATCTGATTTATATTTCGTTGGTGTTGTTTCTAATACATAACATTATGATACATTTTATTTTAATGCTTTCTCAAAGGTTTTTGTGCTTGAAAGTTGTTAGTAACCTGGAAACTGTCTTAGCGGAAATTGAGTGGTTGCATTTGGACATTGAAAACTCTGGAGCTGTTACACACCGGCACTGGGTCTGTGATCAGAGAGAAAACACTTCTGTGAGTCAAGAGAGGGTGTTTCGTGGAAACAGTAGCTTTTTCTGTATTTCCAGGTTGTATTAGTAGTAGTATTACATGTGTAATACCTAACTGATTGTATGTTTTAAAGTGGTATTTTTCCATCTCTTTCTCTTAACTCACAATGAGAATACCCACCCACAAGTTGAGAAAAAGGATGTGAGGCCCCCCCTCCCCCCTCAGATGTCAAGTCCATAGTGGTGGCTTTTACATCCTCACTTTAGAGCACCGGACTCGAGAGGCTAAGGCACTACCTCATATTTGGCACATCTTGTACTTGTGTAAAAGGACATATCCTCAAATTGGCCAAAGCAAGAAATTTTGCTTTCAAATGTTTGAATTTTAATTGGGTTGAAAGTCATATGATCTGTGTGATAGTTAACAGTGAGTGTACATTTATTTTATTCTGGAGAAGTCTTGTTACAAGTAGATGAAAGTGTTAAATAAAATTGTCAGTTGCAGCGGAGTTTCTTTTGCTTAAGATGTTATATTTTGGAATATGTTGTTGTGGTTTCCGTGATGTTTGGTCCCATAATCTGAGATGCTGCATAATACTTTGTCCCTAGGTAAAAGCACTTATTCTCAAGCAGGCAAAAAGTAACTGTAGTATAACGGAGCACATAGCTAGCACCAAGTAATTTCTAGGTGTGCTGTAATCTTTTCATAATTCCTTTATTAATCACTTAAATTTCTTAATAGCCCACTCTTGCTGTCTTCATACTTGCTGTCTTCATGACTGCTTAATAAAAATGTAACTAAACTAACAGGTGTGTGTGTTGGTATCTGTTTTTGCAATGAAAAAAATAAAACTGTATGGGTTCTACTTTGGGCAGCATTACATAGTTGAGATGCAGTCCTAGATGCGGTAATGGCAAAATGCATCGCAACAATTGCATATTCAGAGTGTTTCTAAACAATTAAGGGTATGCATTGAATTGTTTTAGCCACAAACTAATATGTAAAGAAGTAAGTAAATTATAAAAATTCCAGTGTATATCCGATATATTCCTCGTACTAACGACAGTTTCTTAAGATCCAAAACAGTTTTGTCCGTCACAAAGTAATATACAGTAAAGTAATGAAATAAGAAAAATTCCAATGTATATCCAATATATTCCACGTTCGGACGAAAATAAAATAAAATGAAATAAAATAAACTAATAAAAATTCCACTGTATTTCATCATAGTAGTGCCAGCGAGGGGCGGTGCTATAGCAGGTTACCTGTCAATCAAAGTATACCACGCCCCAAGCTGCGCAGTACCGCCCGCGAGGCAGTACACTGTTATATAACCAATAACTCTTCCAGAGGTCAGCTCCCTAACCTCATGTCTTCAACATGCTGTTCATGTAACAATGGCATTGCCATCTAGATCTAGAGTGCAGACCTCTCAACTGTACAGATGTTTGCAGAATATCTAGATTTTTGCTTTATATTTTTGGTCCACTTTTCATAAAATTCTGGTTTTCTGGCAAATGACAAATTATTAAAGATTGATGTTAGAAAATAATTACAGACACGAGTTTCAGACTTCATAACCTTCAGAAAATCAATGCTAATGCAAAACATGTTATTCTATCAACTTTCTAAGATTATAAGAGCAATATTTAAAAAAGATCCCTATTTTTGGGCCTTTGTCCAACTTTTATATATGGCTTTGTTTAGATTTCTTGCTGTTAGTCCTGAATGAGTCAGGGAGATTATTCCATAGCTTGGAGATGGTGAAAAAATATAGCATGTGACCAGCTGAGATCCTTGGTTTATCAGTGTTCTGTATCATTTTGTTTTCAGATCTTAACAGTCGTTTAGGATGGTATGTGGCCAGAATATGCAAGAGGGATGGGCAGGCTACTGTGTTGTAAATAACTTTGCTGGCAGTAGTTGTACATAGGTGAAGTTTTATAGGTTCATAGGTTCATAGGTAGGTACTAGGCTATTGGCCGTAGGGCCTATATAAGCCTAGCCAAAAATCTACCCTGGCTTTCGCCACCCAAGAAATTTATTTTCCTGTGCCCCTGTCGAGCAGAGTCACAGAAGTGATCCTTGGGGTGAATTTCCTATTTCCCATCCAATCATCAAGATTTTTATTGAAGAGTGCTAATAATTATCTCTGTTTGACATAGATTGGTAGTCTGTTCAAGAGTATGGGAAGTCTCTGGGAAACGAATCTATCCCTCCAGCATGTTCTGTTTATTGTGGTGACAAGGTTTAGGTCCCTAGAGCATGTAGATCGGAGAGACTGGGATTTCTTTAAGTGGAGCATGTCCAACAGCTCTGGATTTGGCATAGCTTGGTATGTTAGGTAGAGATCGCCTTTGAGTAGGCGATATGCGACAGAGTAAAGCTGGAGTTTTTTGAGACGGGACTGCATAGGGCATCAGTTTGAGGCCATAAATCCTCTTTGTGAGGTATTTCTGTGGCCTTTCCAGTTGTTGTAGATGTCTTGTGAGGTACATACCAAAAGGGGCATTGTACTCTATAATGGGTCAGTAGAGGGGAACAATGACCTCTTTTTTTTCTGGATGAGAAAACTTTTGTGATGAGGTGAGCCACATAGAAGGATTTCCAGACCACTGTAACATAAACATGTTAAGATTTGCACTGGGTGTGACAAGGATGGACAGGATTAGGAATCAGTATATTAGAGGGTCAGCTCAGATTGTACGGTTTTGAGACAAAGTGAGAGAGGCGAGATTGCATTGGTTTGCACATGTGCTGAGGAGGGATGATGAGTATATTGGCAAATGTATGCTAACAATGGAGCTGCTGGGCAAGAGAAAGAGAGGAAGGCCTAAGATAAGGCTTATGGACATGGTGAGAGAGGACATGCAGGCAGATGGTGTTACAGAGCAATATGTAGAGGACAGGTGAGCTTGTCTGTAATACCAGAATGGGGAATGGTGTCAAATGCCTTTGCAAGGTCTAGGTAGGCTGTGTGTACCACCTTTCCCTTGTCTATAGCCTTGTTAACTGTCTCAAAGAAGTCCACCAGGTTTAGGAGGCATGATCTGCCCTTAACAAAGCTGAACTGGGTAGGGTCCACTGTTTTGAGGTTCCCAATGTCTCTGTTAATGAGTTCCATGATGATGCTCTCCATAGCTTTGCAGACCAAGCTAGTCAGGCTTATAAGGTTATAGTTCCCTGTGTCTGTTGTGGCTCCACCTTTGTAGAGCTGAATAACCGTTGCTGTGCACCACTCTATGGGCACGTAGCCTGTGGAGAGACTGAGTGTAAACAGTGTGTTTAGGTGAGAAGTTAGTTTGTCTTTTAGCTCATGTAGGATGCAGCCTGGGCACCGACTGGTCCCATTGATGCTGTGTTTTTGGCTTTGGAGATGGTTGTTTTAACCTGAGTGTCTATAATATCAGGGGCTCTACATTATTCTTGAATGGTTATGGGCCCTTTTGGGGGTGGGTGGGTGAAGTTTGCACTGAACATGTCTGCCAGGATGTTGGCGATATCAGTTTGTTCTGTGTATTTTGTGCCACTCTGCACTAACTACGAGTAGATCTGACCATAGCTAAAGAATGCCTTGTGGTTATCTTTGATGTCCTTGGCAATTTTTCTTTCGAAGCTAGCCTTGGATAATTTTATGAGGGATCGTAGTTTCTTGCTGATACTGATCAGGGATGTCTTGTCTTCTTGGGATTTTACTCTTTCTATACCAGTTTCCTCCTTCTATTGTATAGCTTATTTATGGCAGGGGTCCATCAGACTGGTTTCCTTTTCTTGGAGGAGTGAGTCTTTGTTTTGCTTGGGATATCATGATCCATGCA
This sequence comes from Protopterus annectens, assembly GCF_019279795.1. Taxonomy (NCBI): domain Eukaryota; kingdom Metazoa; phylum Chordata; order Ceratodontiformes; family Protopteridae; genus Protopterus; species Protopterus annectens. The sequence continues at coordinate 217,830,369 of NC_056750.1, read as the reverse complement.
TTCTTCTAGGTGCCCCTAGAATGCATTAGTAAAGGATTTTGCAGCTTGGACAGTGTTATCCTTTAGCATGGATGCTTTGAAACTTTCCACCTCGATCTTAAGTAATGTGAAGTTTGCGTTAGAAAAGTTTTTCATGTATGTTTCCTTGACCGTGGGTGGAGGTGGAATGTGTATATCCAGAATGATTTGTTTCTGGTCAGATCTAACCAGTGAGGGGGTGACCTCCGGTGTGTAACACCAGTTGACCATGTTGGTGATGACCAGGTCCAATATGTTGTCACCTCTGGTGGGAGTACTGAACAGTTGATCCAGGGCATTTGAGTTTATAAATTCTAGGAAATGTTGGTCAAGGGAGTTAGAACATAAGAATTTCTACCAGTTAATGTTTGGGTAATTGAAATCACCCAATATTAGGGTGTTTGGTTGGACCAGTATGTTTACCAGTGTTTCCAGAAATGTGTAATGGGGGTCCTGGGACATGGTGGGTGATCTGTAGAAAGCTGCAATTTGAATTGCAGTTTTGCCCATTGTTAGTTGCACATGGATGATTTCTGAAGCATCATGCTGTGCCACTAACCTGGAGTTGTGGGTATCCTTGATGAACATGAACACGCCCCCGCCTTTGGTATTTCGGTCCAGGTTCTGTGGCCAATATGTATGTTATGAGTTGTAGCCTGGTAGTGCTGTGGTGCTCTCTGGAGTCTTAAACCAGGTTTCTGTTACTGCACATATATCAGTTTTCTCCATACTGAGGAGTACCTCGAGTGCGTGCAGTTTGAGGTTTAGATTGCTAGCACTGAGTAGCATTACCCTCAGTTTTCTGTTATTTGTGCTTTTTACAGCTGTGGGTTTGTCTTTTGAGCCTTGCCTAAAAAAGGCACTATGGGGGTGGCAAGAGCCTTGGCCAGTATTCAAAAGCCTAAGGGTGACAGGTGCAAGCTGTCTCTAGCGAAGTAGCGTGGCTTGTCGAGCATGTCATCCCAGGCAGACAGACACTGGATCCCCTTTGAATGACACCAGAAACTTAGCCAGTTGTTATACTGATAATTTTTTTCTTTATACAGTGGTATCATTCTTGGTGAGGGCAGGATGCTACTCAGGGTCAGGGTCATACTGGTCTGGGCTACGTGATCAGAGAGCTCTTATATGTCTCTTTTCATGTAGTCCAGGGAGGTACGACTCGGGTCATTCACACCAACATGGACAATGCACACCAACATGGACAATGACAGAGACGTATTTGTACTTGTTCTGGAGTGACCTGAGTGCTTGTGTTATGTGGTGGAGGGGCACTATAATCTCTGTATTTCTAGATGGCGAACCCATTAGTAATTAGATGGGCCACATACAATGATTTCCTAACTACTTTGGCAATATGATTGTCAAAGGAGAGATTACTGTCTACATGGGTCCCCAGATCTCATAATACCTCATCTGTATTAAGGGGGCTGCCACCAATGTGGTAATTTCTAGGTGTTTTTTTTTTTTGACAAATTGGGATGACTCTACATTTTTTGGCATTTAGATTGAGGCCATGACTTTGACACCAGGCATCTGTATCAAATTTCATATTGTGACATATGATCAATCTTAATAGTTTAGTTTGTGCAATGACTGCGATATGGTTCTTATTGTAGAGTTGCATTTTAAATAATGGTATTGGCAGAGTAGCTTTAGACCAATGGAATAACATTGTTTGTATCTTATTATTGTCGAGTATTGTGAGTTAGCCATTTCCTTGTTGCTCAAAAACATTCTTGGGTAATTTCTTGTAATTGTCGAAGTGATTGGGCACAGCTTATTAGGGTACAATCAAAGGCATATTAGTTCAGACTGTCAAGGAGTGTGGCTTTGTCTTGGTAGTTATGGAATTTTTTGAAGTGCATGGGGTCCAAGGTGGGATACAGTAGTAAATGTGGGGAACCTACAGTGTGATGCATGAGTAATACAGTATATGTTTTGTAATATTTAAAGATGAAAACACACCTTGTGATAAGCCAGGGGGAGGGTAATGATGAATGAATGCAGTCAGCTTCACAGATAGCTAGCTTCAGATCACATTGGTATGGGTTTTTTTTCAGTGAGTGCAGCCCCCCCCACAGCTTACAGATGCATGAATCCGTTTAGGTCCAGACAGTCTCACTGGCAATGTGTATTACACCTACGGTATGACTCCTACCTTGTGAATAAAGTAGCTGCCCTTCCCAAATGTCATTACCATAAATACAATAGCTGCTATTACTACAATGTATGTAAGTAGGTGACAGAGGGGAATCAAAGAGAAATGTGTCTGATCACTGCTAAGCCTACCAGTAGGGTGCCGACACCAGTGCAGGTAGTTATTTCACTATGGATAGTAGAGTCATTTTCCCTGTCATCAGTATACATAGCTTTTATGTATAGTTTATTGTATGTATATATTGAAGATTTCTGTAACGGGATAGTCTGACTGGATATATGTCCATTTTCAGCGGAGGCCCATGGACAGAAGGTACATATTAATACACCGTGAACATTTAATGAATGCTACTTTGGTGGGCAAAGGCATGTCACCAAAACATGGGATGGACCTTAACTCTAACCCCTGGCAGCCAAACCTTAACAACAGATGCATCACAATATGGCTGGGAGGCACACTTGACGTGAAGATGGATTCAGGGCATATGGAGCCCAAAACAAATGCATATTCATATCAATCAGAAAGACATGCTAGCTGTTCAAAATGCCCCGAGAGCCTTCAAGGACTTACTTTATCCAGGACAACTTTTGATAAAGACGGACAACACCACGGTCATGTGGCATATAAACAATCAGGGGGGGCACGCACTCAATACCCCCCTTTGTAGATCAGACATGGCACTGTGGAACACAGCTTTGACTTACCAAATACATCTTCAAGCTCAATTCCCACCCGTAAAACAAAATATACTAGCCATTAGAAAGGATGGGGTGTGGAGCAAGATGGGGAGGTTATGGAAATAAGGAAAGAAAGTTATTTAATGTAAGTTATTTTGGACATATCACTTACCTTTTACAGCAGACCAAAGAAATCACACTGTGTATGTGGTTTGTCAGCTCCAAAAGCAGTGTTTGTCTCTTTTCTTTAGCAGTTACTGCCAAAAATTTGTAAAATCAGGAGATGTGACTTCTACATGTTATACACACATGTTAGGATTTACAAGCAGCAACAGAGTGAAATGGTGGCGTGTCTGTGTAGCAGTTGGCACTCAGCCTACTGTAATCATCATAGTTGTCATAACATCAGAAATGTTTCAGCACAAGTTGGAGCCCAAATGAAAAAGATTTGAGACATAACCATCAACCTTCTATGTCAAAAATGTGGAATGCTGCTACCTTTCCCAGTGTGGAGTATGTGGCTGTCTGCAGTGTGTGCACACATAGGCTTCACTGTTCGTCCATTTACAAAAAGGTCAGCTCAGCTGTGTATGTCTTATGTGCTCAGCAGACTGTTAGTGGCTTGAGCTTGTATATAAAAGGTGTTTTACATTTGTTTATATTTTGAAAGGTATTCCTCAAGCTCCTTGCGGTACAGTGTGCCTTACTTTTGGACAATGTTTCTCATACAGATAATATTTGGCAATAACACTGGATCTTTCTTGCATTAGTACAAACACAGAATAGGCAAGCACAGATCGCAAACTGGTAAATGCATGTGTATTTTACTGATTTCAATGCTGACACTGTAGTTTCTGTCAAACTAATAGTAGTGGTTACTAGGTTGCAGACATGCAACAGATCTGCTTGAATCCTACTCTCTCTTTTGTTTATGTACTGGTAGTAAGTCAATAGCCTTCTTAAAACAGTCGGCCAGGACTTCGGTTCATAGCTGGGTACAAGACTATCTGCCCTAGGGCATTTAGAAGCCTAGCCAGAATATGTTATCTTCCACCTCCCTTTTACACTAGATTCCTGATCCCCTGTCCAGCAGGGCCATAGAAGTGATCTCTGCATTGAATTTACAATTTCTCCTCCACTCATCAAGAATCTCTCTTGCATAGAGTCACCGAGGTGCTCTGCCTAACATGGATCGAGACTTTATTCCAGAGCGAGGGAAGCTTCTGGTATATAAATCTATCCCTCCATGTCCTATTTATAGCTGTGCTGAGGTTTAAATCCCTGGAGCGTGTAGCTATAATGCATCTGGTTTTCTTGAGGTGCAGCATGTCCATTAGTTACGGGTTAGACATGGCCTTGTACATCAGGCAAGAGTTCGCCTCTGAGTAGGCGGTAAGCCACTGAGTAGAGCTCGAGTTTCTTTAGTTGAGCTGCATAGGGCAACTGTTTGAGCCCCACCATCCTCTTGTTGAGGTAATATTGAGGTCTCACCAGCTGTTGCAGGTGTTTGGTAACGTACATCCCAAATGGGGCATTGTACTCAATTACGGGCATGATGAGTGATGAGTAAAGTGGCACAATGACCTCTATTGATCTTGATGTGAATCCTTTTGTGATTAGGTGAGCTATATAGAATGTTTTTCTAACCACTTTGCAATGTGATTGTCAAAGGAGAGGTTACTATCTACTTGGGTCCCCAGATCCCTAATTACTTCTTCCCGACTTAGCGGATTACCTCCTATGTGGTAATTTGTGGGCACTTTATTTTTCCCAAAGGGGATGACTACACATTTTTTGGCATTTAGCTTGAGGCCATGTTTCTCACAGCAGGTATCCATCTCCGTAACACCCTTCTGAAGGATGCTTGCGTCAGCCGGAGCGTCCATTATGGCTCCCAGTATGCAATCCTATGTAAACTTCGCCAACCACAGTCCTGCCGTGCTTGCCTGTACCTCAGAAGGATGTACCGAACAAGAGAAGTCCCAGGACAGAGTCATGTGGGATGACACTTGTAATCTGTTTAGAGTCAGACATGGCACTCGCAACTCTGAGCATGTGAGTTCTATCCCTGAGCTAGTTTGCAACCCATCATTTGCCAAATGGGTTGATATTTACTGTGTTAAGCTTATTTATGATATCACAGTACTTGGCTCAGTATTTCTTATTTTATTTATTTATATTTGTTGACTGGGAGTGTCCGACTGGATGTAGGTCCATTTTCAGCGGAGGCCCGGGGAGAAAAACGCCACAGTTAAAATAAACAGACAGTAGTTACATTGGAATACATAGCGATTAACAATTTACATAGCAATTGCTTACAACATATTTACAGATGAAGAACATAGTACATTAGTAGACAACCGGAATCTTTATCTGTGAAGTACATAACAGACATTAACAAATGTTACTATAAGAAATTCCTGCTGTACAATAAGTACTATGCTTATGAGCATCTGTGCTTGCTATAATCAAGGCTCTTACTGGAGTGTAAAGAAAGGTAGTGGTTGGATGGGGTGGGTGATACTACAGTGGGAGTTGCAAGGGCATAGCCAGCATGTTTTTCGGTGTGCATTTAGTAAAGTTTTGAAGTGGGTGCATGATGGTACAGAGGTAATTGTGGGTGAGAGTGAGTTCCACAATTTGCCTATGGTGCAAGAGAATAGTGCTTCACCAGCACAGTTACTGGCTTTAGTGATCTGCAAGTGATTTTTGTTGCTGCATCTTAGTGGTCTGTTAGTGTCATAGGGTTGGAGTAGATTCTGGAGGGATGGAACATTTAGTGTATGGTTTACTAGTTTGTGGGCGAGTGAGAGATGACACCATTGAAGGAGGTGAGGGAGTTGAAGCCAGCCCTGTTCAGCAAGTGAGAGACAGTGGTGACTACGGTTTGATGCCCCTGTGGTGAATTTGGCGATTTTGTTATAGCAGGTTTTTAGCTTGTTTAGATTGCATTGACTTAGGTTGGTATATACTGGAGAGGCATAAAGTAGGGCGGAGATAAGGTTGGAATTTGCTATTCAATTCTTTGCTGCTTTGGTGAGAAGTTGCTTATTTCTGTATAACGCTCCTAGTTTTTTGTGGACTTTTTGTATGGTCATGGATATGTGAATGTCATATTTTAATTTATTGTCTATTTCCGCTCCTAACAATTTGGTGTGTTCAGTTGGGTATATAGTGGTGTTGTCTCTTGCTGTGATGTTACAGTGAGAGTTGATTTGAGTATGTTTGGTGGGTTGGAATATGAGTTTACTTTTGTTTTGGTTGAGTATTAATTGGGCATCGGATAACCAGGTATCAACAGAGGAAAATTCTTCCTGTGTGAATTTTTGCAGTTTGGGTAGTGACTGGGCTGAGCAGATAATGGTTGAGTCATTGGCATATGGTATGAGTGTGCCATGTTTGGTGGCAGAGGCTATATTATTGGTAAAAACACAAGAGTAGGGCTCCAAGGATGGATCCTTGGTGAACCCCTATGGAGACAGGTAGTTGGGGAGATATCTCATTCTGCCATATAACGGATTGTTGGCAGTCAGACAGGTAACTCTGAAACCAGTTGGTGACTGATTGCGAGAAGGATAGGTTATTGAGGACAGAGATAAGTTGTTTGTGTGGGACCATGTCAAATGCTTTCGATAGGTCTAGGAAAGTAGCAGAGGAGAGAGAGCCATTGTTTCAATGCTGAGGGATACTGTTAGTAAAGGAGAGTAAGGCAGTGGTGGTGCTGTGGTTTTGTCATAAACTATGCTGAGTACTGGAAAGGAGGTTGTTGATAAGGAAGTAGTCTGAGACCGGAGAGTGTATGCATCTCTCTAGTATTTTGTAGAGTGGAGAGAGAGTAGCTATGGGGCAGTAATTGTTTAGTTCTGTGGAGGTCCGACTTTGTGGAGGTGAATTATATGTGATACTTTCCACAGTGTGGCAACATAACTTTCTGTACGAAATTACGTAAAACATTTACAAACGTTACAAACCTGCGAGACATGATTCTGAACAGCTACCCTTTAATGTTTCATGCTACCTAACAATACAGTGTATTGGATGCACAAGCCAGGGGGGGGGATTTTCTGGGGCTGGTTTACTAGTTAGAGTCACTTCAGAAGAGAAACATTCCAGCAATTGTATAATGTCTACCACTTTCCTTCACAAACTCTACATGGCCACATGCTTTTGCACTTTCATGTTTGCTTAGTAACGGTCAAGAACCCAGTCTGCTTGCCTGCATAAGTCTCATTCATGTAACAGCAGTGATTTGCTAGGCTTTCTGAAGATCAAAAGCATACAAGCTGGAGTCCCCCCTTTATTTGAGGAAACAACAAAAGAAGGTCATCTGTTAGGTGGTAGCTTAGAATACATGGAGACTAAGAACCTATGTTAATGAAATATATCAAAGGTGGCAGAGATACTCACATCTACATTGAGTCATGCATTGTCATACCCGTAGAGTTGTTGACTATCATCATCCAAGTGATGGCTAGCAAATCACCAAGACCTAAGAACTTTCAAAGACTGGACTATAAAGCCAGACCTCTTTCCAATATATTACATTTAAAACTGTATGTATTTTCTCCTCAGTAACTGCCGGGTAAAAAACTATTATTTTATGCATCTCGCAGTACCAGACATCCCTAATGGCATTGTGCCCTTCATGCTGACATCTGTGTATAATATTCTATAATAAGTTGCTTTATCCTTATGAAGATAACATTCTGTAAGTCTGCCATCATTCACCTTATAGACATACACTCAAACTACAACAGACTTAATATTTCTGGAACCTTACAAACTTCTGCTTAATGTCAGTCTGGCTGTTCGTCTCACTGACAATATCTCCATACTTTGTGTCCATTTACATTTAACGAACCATCAGCTACCTTGTGGCATATTGTGTGGAATGTTAATTTTCAAGCTCACTTTTTGGATCACTGTGCAATTGAGTAGAGTGCATTATAACTGCCAAGCATACTGATGTTTGGTCTTTAAAGCAATGTAATTAGTTAACTCTAACAATGACTTTTGAGTATACTGCAGGACATATTCATGTTTCTTTGATAGTCACCTGTTTGTCATTTCTCATTCATGTATTAATCAGATTGCATAGAAATTTTTGTGGTGCTGAGCTTCAAAGGGTATTTCATAGTAATGACATGTGTGTGTGATTGATGCTCACTTCCAGCTATCACCTCGTGTGTCGTAGACTGGAACCCTTAACTTATAGTGCTCTACTGTTGTCATGATTGACTCCATGCAATGTGTACAAAATCATGACTATCATTAATTGATAGCGCTCTTTAGCAGATAAAGTGTGCAGGTCAAGAACAACAAAGGGTCATTCAGGGCTGCATAATATTAACATTGGCCAGCAATGTCAATTTATCCACAGTAGTAACGAATTGATCCGGTACTTTGAGTCAACCATGTCTGCAAACAACGACCAGACAAGTGGAAAGAGAAGGTCAATAACACTGTCTGCTCAGAAAAGATTGAAGAAAGCTCTGGATGTTAAGCGTGGAAGGACACGGATTGCGATTGGGAGCGAATTTGATCACTGGACAGCTGTTAAACAGCAGCTACAAGTCAAATCACATGAGGAGGTGGCTCGTTTCCTGCTTGACATGTAAGTTTTTATTTTATCACATTACTCATATGCATGTTAGTTAATACTTGATAAGGATTGCTACTGCTCAAAGTCACTTTAACATAACAGTTATCCCATTGTACATACCTGTTTATATCTCAGTAGTGCACTGTCATTGTACAGTCATGATTGTTGCTACAGACATGCAGCAGTGCATCATGTAGACAAGTTGATTCCTTAACATGCATAGTGCTTATTTCTGAATTAGGCTTAATCATAAAGTGCTAACACTTTGAAATGAATACAATGGGTATCATTGTACAGTCTTTATCAGAATCAAAGTACATGAAGTCCAGTCCTCTGGTTACTCCAATTTCCTACCACATTACCAATACATACATGTGGAGCATTTCTGCACAGTCTACACTGAACACTGACTTTGTTTCAAGTTGGATTTCCAAAGTTAAATGTTACATAAACTAATTTAAAATTAGGCAGATGTGATAGACGTACGACAAAAAGTAAGAGATGGACTTGCTGTACTACCAAGGAAGAGAGTACAAACTATATCCTACTATGTCATGCTATTACCAATATATATTCATCTAATTAGAGTTAAGTTTAAAAGTGCTACTGACTACTGTGACACAATGTATTAAAGCAAGTATATCTACTTGATTGCAGGTATGACAAACAGTGTTACCAGTCATTGATGGATACCGTCCGCTCATCATTACCACCTATGCAGTCCACACCAATCTCATTTCAAGCTAATACGTCAAGCACAATGACCACACCAAGTTTCTTGGGTGACAGCGTCAGTTACATTTACATGACAAAGCTAGAGTTTTCAATCACTATGCACACTTAACTATTCGTCTGTCTGTGTACAGTACTAGCAGTGTACAAATACAAATTGCTGTTCACTCTTTTGACCATAGTTTAACTTTTCAGGCACAATGCAGAAGGTGAGGATGACAACATGTCAGATGTTGTTCCACTAGAAGACATTCCATGTGGCAGTGACTTGCAGCACCCTGCAGTGAGCAACTGCAAATCTAGCAGAACTGTGGCATGCACGACACCACCAAGGTTAGTCAATCAGATTACATTGCCAATGCTGTCAGGTAGTTGCTTACAAATACTGACGGCCTATTCACATAACTATTTTTTCCCTCACACAGAAGACCAGATTTTGTCATTCATCGAAGATCTAATCAGCAACAGGGATACACTGCGTGTTTCAACTCATCCTGTAGTGAAGATTCACTTGAAAGGTATTACTGTTAGTGATTGCTGATCATTTACTGATATCACAGTCTTGGACTGAGTACAGTATATTCTAATAACTTTTTTCCCTTTCCCATTTGTTGTCTTTCTGTTGTGTCTTTTCCTGGAAATCTTTGTGAGCAGCCTGCCGGTTCAGTGTGTGGATCAAGACCACAGCATGCAAGACAGTGATGATGACTTTGTATTGCACAACACACACACAGAGCGTACGGAAGGTGAAGGATCAACGAGTGTATCACCATTGTCAATAGATTTAGAAGATGTTGCAGAGTCACTGTCAAAGGAAACTGTTCTATTGGTCTATAAGAATAATCTCCTGCAACTAGCAAGGAAGTGAATTATGCCAAGGTGTGACATATGTCAAGAAGTTTTGTCACTGTCAGATAAAATGAAAGGCTCCTGCATTGTACTATCATGGGTTGGTGTCATAGGGCAACAGCACCTGACATTGTTTGGTGTAATAATAATTAACTTGCGCACTTACTAATAACAAATTCTTTCTTTTAGACATGCTGCAATGGTCATGTAGCTTACCGGTGGTCGAGTCAGCAGACAGTAAGGAATGGGTTACATGCAGGTGATCTTATGCTAGCAGCAGCAATCTTCATGTCTGGAAACAATTACACTAAAATTGAACTACTAGCCCAGTGTCTTGGTTTATCAGTCTTTCGGGAAGATAGTTATTACCGTTTACAGAGAAGGTATATAGTTCCTGTTGTGGAAGACTACTGGAAGGAAATGGTTTCCCAGATGATGGAGGATCGTAAACACATGAATGTGACAATTATGGGTGAGTGAGATCATAATTTTTTTATTACCTACTGTGCTATGTAGTACTACACTAATGTGTAAGACTCTTATTACCTTTGTTTCTAGGTGATGGTCGTATGGATAGTCCCGGACACTGTGCTCAGTACTGCACATATACATGCATGGATGAAAAAACAAAGGAGATTCTACTTGTTCATGTGGTTGATAAGAGAGAAACTGAATTGATTTCACCAAGAATGGAGAATTTTGCATTTGAAAGATGCATGAAAAGTTTTCAGGACTGCCATGTCAATATTAATGAAGTGGTGACTGATGCCCATCCACAGATTGCCAAAGCTATGAGTAAGACTTAGTTCTGCAGTCTCATTAGCAGTTAAAATTCAATGTTACAACACAATGTAGAATGCCTGTCTTTTCATTTCAGGAACAAAGTATGCATCAGTCAGTCATTCTTTTGACATGTGGCATGGAGCAAAGAATCTTTCTAAATGAATCAACAAGGTAACTGTTCTTACTGAACTGTTTTAAGCTGGCCTTCTGCATTTTTACTAAATAAGCTTTTATGTCATCAAGGTAATGTAACCATATGGGTGAATGAGTTCGGTTTCACAAGGAGAAAATGTTTTCGATGTCTGAGCCAACTCATTATTAACATGGCCACTATGGTGGACTGCAAAAGTCTTGGCAGCACTGGCAGATTACAGGGAGGGAACTATGACAGCAGATGCAGTCTTGTCTGTCTCTTACTGCCTATGTGTAACATTACATAGCAAAACACCCTGAGCTCCTGAATTAGTTGTATGTAAACACTAACAAAACCTCAAACATTATTCATTAATGTTTCTACAACTATTCCAATGTTTGTGTAAGCCTTGTTTTGCATGGTATGCATTGCTACAAATGTAACAAAATGTCCATATGATCCAAAGTGTACAACAATATTTAATTTTTAGAAGATCATTTTTTTTAATAGGTGTCTCAAATTATATTTATTGTTATTGACTAACAGGCAGGTCAATAGCGTGGCTGCAGAATTATATGCCAGTGGAACAAGCAAATAGTAAATCACTTCTGGCATTGCTGTCAGCATTTGGACAACCTAGAAGATTTCATGGTATAGAAATGCATGATATTAGTACATTACATGTACGTGATCTACATGAGCTAGTCTCTCAATTTTATTTCTGTCTTCTTGTCGATACCGCAGATCCGCTGGAGAGGTGTTTTATACCATGTGGTAAACCAGCATGAGTGGGACAGAGATCCAAATGAGGAACAACCGTTGGGACGATGTCAGCATGACTCTCTTGGCACAGAGCATACTGCACCATGGCTGGAGCCTGAAAGCCCAGCACATGAAAAATTAAAAGACATTCTTCTGGATCCTAAATTTGTGGAGAAAGTACGGCATTACTTGAGCTACAGGTAAGGACCTTTCGTGTACGTATGCGGCTTTACACAATGCAGTGAAAACTAACATTAACATTCTGATTTGTTAATTTTTATAATCAATTCCTTTGTGTAGAACAACTGCAGAATTAAAACAGTTCCAACAACTTATATTAAAATATGCTTCAAAACGTCAGGCATATACATTTCCTGCTTATCGAGCACGGAATTTTATGGCTGCCATAGACCACAACAGTCACCATGGACGTCCATACCATCGTAACAAGGATGGAAGACAAGTGTAAGAATGCACAATACTCCACAATTCTGATCTACAACAATATCTATCTAGATTTATGTTTTGATGTTCGTGTACATGCCTACATGAGTTAGGGTATCTGACATTATTGACTAGTCCTGAAAATGGTCAAAAGGATAGACTTAAATTGACGAGTGCTAATGAGGAGCTCAGTCTGACATAGATGTGTAGTCTTGTGAGAGTATGGTAACTCCCTGGGACAGCAATTTATCCCTCCAGCATGTTCAGTTTATTGTGGTGACAAGGTATACTTCCCTAGAGCATGTAGCTCAGAGGGATTGGTATTTCTTTAAGTGGAGCATGTCCAACAGCTATGGGCTTGACATAGCTTTGTATGCCTGGCAGACATCGCCTCTGAGTAGGCAATATATAACAGAGTTGCACTTAATAGTTTAATTGGTAATACGTTATTTTGCAGGTCAAGAGCTTCAATACTCTTTCGGTTCAATGAGGTTGGACTTTGATATGTTTTGCTGGACTCATTTGTATTCCTGGATATGTGTTTTGGCTAATTACAAAGAAACAAATATTAAAAAAAAAATATATATATATATATATATATATATATATATATATATATATATATATATATATATATATGTGGCCTATATGAATATGTGTGTGTGTGTGTAGGTGTACATGTGTGTAGGTATGTATATATATATATATATATATATATATATATATATATATATATATATATGTACATACATACCTACATTTATTGATAATACTAGGACTCTGCTAGTGAGAATTTGAACATGACTGTATTCATGGTCTGTGATTAGCTTTTGTTTGGTGATCATGATGTGTCTTATTTCTGCAATGTCCAGGTGAGGTGCACACAATTATTGAGTTATTCTATTGGGGTTCTGTATGTAGATTGTATGTGGATGAGAGTCAAGTTGCCTGGCTACAAGACAACCTAAACTTAGCAGAAGTAGAGTACAGGTGGTTGGCCAAACAAGGAATACTGGAATGTGCGGTAATCTGAAAGTCACCATAGCTTCTTTTTTCCTCATACTTAGGTTACCATTTGATCTTTGGGGCATAGGATGACAGTAGTGGTGATGTCAAGTTTTCTAATTAATATACAGAGTACGTGCACAGTATAAATGAGCCGCTGATGATGCATTATACATGGGTGTGAATGATGAGGTTGGCAGCAGCGTATCAGAGCAGTCAATGACTTTACTGTTTTATACTATTTATTGATGTTAACAGAATCTGAATAATTCACATTTAGGTGGACATTCTCTTGAAAAGCACTGTAAAGAGGTTGGTATGCAGCAATCATGTACTTTATCATTGTTACTCTCTCATATTTCAACATTGATGGATTAATTTACCCATGGCTGATTTGCTTTTTCACGGTTGTGTTTGCAAATGAGTGCTGTATCTCAAAGATGGACATACACTTTGACTTTTTTTAATAAACTGTCTTTGCCTGTTATTTTTCGCCTGTATTTGTTTCTCAGAGTTTATAACCATGGAGGCTAACTACACTAGTGGGAATGCACCTACAGTGACACCTGTTGATGGTTTGCCAAGCCGAAGAAGAAAACTGCATCCTAATTCTGGAAGGAAGAGTGCTAAAAAGCAGACAAATATGAGGGAGACGAGTCTGAGAGAACAACAGCAAGCTAACATCATGGCACATGAAGGACAACAGTATTGTGAGAGTTTACAGGTAAAGTGTCATACAAGACTGAGTTTGGTAGCACATAGGTTCATAGGTAGGTACTAGGCTATCTGCCTGAAGGCATGTATAAGCCTATCCAGAATGTGTTGTCTTTTGCCACTCCCTTAGATTAGTTCCCTGTGCCTCTGTCCAGCAGAGCCACTGAAGTGATCCCCGGGGTAAATTTTCTGTTGCCCATCTGCTGGAAAAGGTTTCTGTTGGAGACTATTAGCGAGGAGCTCTGCCTAATGTAGATTGGAATCTTGTTCCAAAGTATGGGAAGTCTCTCGTACAGGAAACTACCACTCCAGCAATTCATTTTTATTGTTGTGGTGAGGTTAACATCCTGACAGCATGTGGCTCGAGGGAATAAGCTTTTCTTTTGGTGCAACATGTCCATCAGAGAATACCTCAGAGTAGTCAGTATGCAACCGAGTACAGCGGGAGTTTCTTTAGTTGAGCTTCATAGGGCATCTGTTTGAGGCCAGTGATCCTCTTGGTGAGGTACTTCTGTGGTCTTTCCAGCTTTTGCATGTGTCTTGTAAGATATATTCCAAATGGGGCAGTACCCTATGATATGTCTGATGAATGATGAGCAGAGGGGCACAATGACTTCTTTTTGCTAAACCTTTTGTGATAATAATGGGCCCACAAAGAAGCATTTTCTAACCACTTTGTCAATGTCATTATCAAAGGAGAGATTACTATCTATTTGGGTACACACATCCCTTATTAAGTCTTCCATATTTAGTCAAATGATTTCTTATTAAAAATGTGTATCTGAGATAGGGACATGCTGATGATAACAGCTAATTATATTTTCATTTGCTAGGTCAGTATTCCTTTAAAAATGTGTGCCCAAGATGTTCTGTGTAGGTGCATAACACATTATTACAGGCACATTACTTATGATTAACTAATGAAAATGCTTGTGTGTTTACAGGACAGAATTCAAGGCCTATCCACAGATGAAATGAGTCATCTATGCAATGTTATAGCAAAAAGGAATCCAGCACTAGTACAGGAGATACTTGAGGAGCAAGAGAGAGGGGGAACATTGGAATTACTGAACAACGTCAGGCAGAACAACCTCCGACTTGGTGTGTGTGCCAAGGCTGCAGGGATATGCCCACTGCACAAGAAAGAGTCTGCTGTGCCAATTCACCAACAAACTGTTTATCTCTTGTTCCGGTGAGTCATTGCTTAATAAGATAGAATGCTGTATACTGACAAGGATCACATCAGGCTAGTGTAATAGTATGTAAAGAAGATAAAGTTATACTGTGTAGGTATGATTAATTTTATAGCACCCAGTATGACCACAGTTTATTACAAACTTAAAGGGGCAGGTTACATTAGGAGTCCAATGATTGACAAAAGAGTTGGAACCATAATTTAATTGAAATAGAACACCTAGGAAACGAAGTTATACCTGCTTAAAGAGATGGAGAGCGAGAGAGAGAGAGATGCACACACTGATACATATCTGATTGTTCATGAATCGTTGACATGAGTACTGTAATGATGTAGCAGATATATGCTTGTCTGTGGTGTCGACAGATATTGTTTTACAGTGTGTAACAGTGTTTGTGTAAATGACATGAAAAGCAAATTCTGCTGACAGAGTCTTGTCATATACAAGGTGAATTCTTCAAGCAGATGCTGTCATGGTTCAAGGCACCAAGTACACACTGCAGTGTAAATGGGTACAGTATAGTATATCAGAAAAGTAAGCTATAATCTCTGCATCAACTCTTGATCATTCTGCTTGGTAAAGAGTAATGTTGTATGGTTGATGTATGACCATATTACCGTATACAGTGTATAGGATTTATCATCTATGTCCAAAATAATTGCTAATACACATTGCACTCATCTTGTTATATACAGCGCATACAAAGTCAAATTGGTATACACAACTCTGGCTATACATTACGAAGTGTATTTTTGCATAATTACATGATTTGTTAGAGTTGTTACACAAGTCTGACTGTTTCGTCATAATTGTAATTGACTAAGGTTGCATTAAATGTAATTTTTTTTCCAGGAAATGAGTGAAGTTGTGCTGCATCCGGTTGTTCTACGCGTTGCTGATACATACAGGAGGGCTATCTTTGGAATACCATTGGAGATGGATGATAATCGTCGTTTTCGGCATTCGGCCTATCGACAGTTCACTGTCTGGCGTTATGGACGGCTTGGGAGTAAAGTGCGTCGAGTCATTCCGAGTTGCTGTGTTTGGCGCATTTGTGACAGATATCCCAACCCTTTAGGCCAGTACACAGGTGTTCTAGCTCAACGGAGGACAGTGACTGACTAGTATTAAAAAGTTAACATTTATACATTTGTGTTAGAATAGATAAAATTTTTTACCTAGTATACTATGTTTGGCCTGTATTTTTACAATAAAAAACATGGACTAAAAAACATTACAGTTTGTGTATTTGTCCTGGATATTGTTGTGTACCATGAATAATCGGTGCACCCTTGGCAACTGTATATTGAAATAAAGGACTGGTAAGATGTATGCAGTGTGACGTAAAATCTTTATGGCTTGTAGTACACTACTTGGATACAGATGACTTGAAGATAGAGCGATGCTTATTGAGATCTGACTGTATGAGAGAAATCGGTCTGTTATAAGGCAATGTCAGGAAACCAACTATGCAGGAGTGCAAAGTAGTAGTGACGATATGTAGTGCTATGCATGTATGAAACAGTGTATACTTATGGGAAATAGAGTCATGTATAGCAGTAGTTATGTTACTTTGTATTAGTTTGAGTTTGAAAATGGTACTTGCAATAGAACTCACTATATACGTACTCATAAAACAGAACCGAGCTACGTGCGGCCAGTTGTATGAATGAGTAACTGCTGAACATGTGGATTAACAACAGAGTGCACCTTGCATTCACTTAGTGCATGGAGTGGCTTAGAACTGAATAACCATAACTGCCTTACAATTAACCATTGGTATGAACTACATTTCATCTGCAGCACAGTAGAGTACTTTGTTAATATCGTGTACGTATACACCAATGACTATTAGTAATGGTGTACAGGTTAGGTAATAGCAGGATTACAATTTCAGAAGGCTGAAATTGAAAGGTTAATTCTTAATACGGTTGCATGTCCCAGTGTAACAACACACACAAGACATGGCCAGCTTGACAATATGTGGTTGTTCAGATGATTGTGGAACAGATGCCTACATTTTTTCTTTTGAATGTGTAAGATGAGAAATAGTACGGTGGATTGAATCACACGTATCAATGATGTGCAGTGTTGTAGTAAGTAAAGTGGCCTGAAGAGGCACAATCCAGACATTCACAATCAGTCACAAGATGTGGAGTACAAGGAACCATCATATTATCGTAAGCAGTCTGTTTTGACACTGTGCAGTGTACCTACAAACACCAGGTCCAATTGCCTCTCTTTCACGGCTATTGGATTGTGTTTATTTATTGTATTGTATTTATTGTAGATTTGTTAAATGGCATTGTTAGCATCAATATATATCCCTTTGTCAGCATAGGCCAGTGTAGAGAAGCTACAAGATAATACACCTTGAACATTTAGTGAGCGCTAGTTTCAAGCATATAACATTAATAAGTCATACGAGCATTTAGCACAGATACTACTAACATTATAAAACACTGACTATATAATTTTTAAAAGTTATATGTATTAAACACATTACAATCTGTAATCAGTGAGCAGCAGTTATACAATTCAACCTTCCAGAAATGGTGTGGCATGAAAAAAGTTTGAAGTAGTTGAAGGTAAGGCATCTAACTATTACAGAGGTCACTAGTCGGGTTTAATGTCAGGACAAACATTGAGTTTTGAAGTATTTATTGCTTTCGTTTCTAACAGAGTTATTGAGGGTTAATGGGTCAAGTCAGCTGGTAGTCTGCTCCATGGTTTTACCACAGAGTTGTCAAAGAACAAGTCCCCAGATGAGTTTTTTTAATTTGTATGTTTAAACTCTGAGTGTAGTGTATGATTACAGTGGGCATATGCTGGTGTAGGGACTGACAATATTTTCTTAGTGCAGATATATGTTCTTGTTGGTAAAGGACGTAATGTGTCACTATTAGCAGGTTTTAAGTAAAGTAGGCTGGGCAATTGAGGCCATCCTAGGCAATTTTGTTTGTGACAGTGGTGCTCTCGATAGGCCATGCCTGTAACAAATCTGGCTGAGTGGTTATAGCGAGATGATAGTTTACTTATGATTGCTTCTGTTTTATATGGAGAATAGCGGTGAGGTGTCTAGAAAAGTTGAACGGGCAACTGCAGTTCTATCAAGTAAGGTAAGCAAGGGTTGGATTCTGTGAATAGAGCAAAGTGTTTGACAAATGGTTTTCATAGCTTGCATTGCTATGTACATCACAGTTCAGGTTGTCACAGCTTGGGAGATGATGATGCCATTGGTAGTGCTCATGTTGAAGGATGGCTGTGGTGGCCTTCCGTGTAGGTGAGAAGAGGACTAGCTTAGATTTGTTTGGGTTCACCAACAGATGAGTATAGGGACATTTATCCACTGTATTGCAGCTAATTAGGGTTAATGGGGATAAACTACATGGTGAGGTGTCAACAAAGCAAGGTGGAGTAATCTGCATATTGAATGCAGGTAGCATCTTGGATGACTGAATGAAGATCGTTGATAACGATGGAGAACAGAAGGGATGTTACTATAGAGTCCTGGCAGATTACAAATATAATGTGTAGGCAAGATGACAGATTCCCCCGCCATAGCACTGCCTGTTGCCTGCCCTGCCAGTAGGATTGCAATGTTTGGAGTGCATGGTTGTTTAAGCAGAAGCCCTTCAAGATTTTTATAAGCATGTTGTGGTCAACCATGTCAAATCCCTTGGATAGATCTGGAAAGACTGTGCAAAATAGTTTGTTCTTGTGGTTGTGGTTACTGACGTTGGACAAAGAGAGGAGGGCAGAAGTATTAATGTGATCTGGCTTACAGCCACGCTCAAAGTTTGACGACAACTTTTTCCATGTAAGGTAGTGCAGGAGCTATGTCTCCACCCTTCCATATAATTTTAGCTAGAGTTGACAGAATAACTATGGCTCACATGTTTGACATTTGAGTGAAACTGCTTCCTTTCAGGACAGGTTAGACATGGGAGATTTTGAATATAGCAGGTACTGCAGCTTCATATGCAGCTCTGTCGATCTATATTGACATGGGGTATGTAAATTCCATTAAGAAACATGGGCAGTCTCTGGATTGTGAACCTGTCCAAGTAAATGATTCTAGTAATGAGTTTGAGGTCTCTTCACTTTGTGATGCGGTGTGATTTTATTTTGTTTTTTCTTCAGAAGTATCATTTCGAGCAGGGGTTGGGTAACACATGGATATGCAAGTCAAACACAGATCGCCTCTAAGTAGTCAATATGAGACAGACTACTTGAGGTATAATAACTTGTTGAAATACAGGACAATTGTTTAATGCCTAAAATTAACATTGTGACGTAGATTTGTTACCTCACCATTTGTTCTGGGTGCCTAGTGAGGCATCTGACATATAAGGCATTGTACAGGATGATTGGTCAAAAGAGTGAAAACTGAAAGCAGATAATGGCCTCTTTCTTCCAGGATGCACTAGCCTGAGTAATGAGATGCACCACATGGAAGTGCTTTCTTAGCGCAGTATTAAGGTGGTCATCACAACTGCTGGTTGCTGTGATCTGTTATAATGCTTTGTCTTCGGTCAATGTGTTACTTGATGGAGACTCTGTTATTCCCATAGGGGATGATGACACATTTTTTGGCAGTGAGGCTAAGGTCATGGTTTTAATTCCAGTTAGTGGTGTCAATAAGGCCTTTGTTTTTGATGTCAACATCAGTTGTGATGTTATAGCTCATAACTTGCAATCATCTGTGAACTTCGTTACACAGAGTGGCTCTGTGTATGACTTTAGCTATGAGAAGTAGATGACGAGCAGCAGAGGACCTATGGCCGATCCCTGTGTAATTCCACTGTTTGGCAGACTGAGTATGAGGCCGCTGTTTTTACGCAGTGTCTTCTATGTGTGAGCCAGTTTGCAACCAACCTAGTGATAAAGGAGGTTGATGCATGGTTTGTTCAGTTTATCAATATTTGCAGAGTGATTAATGATATCAGAGGCCTTGTCCGGATGTAGGTAGTCTGGATGCACTGCCTAATCCTTCATCCACAGACAGGGAGAACAGGCATGATCTCCCTTTCACATAGCCAGATCTCATGGGGTCTGAAGTTTGGATATTTCAAAAGTATTTGTTAATCAGTGAACACGATGATCCATTCCCTAACTTTACCAATGTAAATTAGGCTAAGGGGTGGGACGATAATTACCAGGGTCTGTATTCGTTCACCCTTTTTGTAGTGTGATGACTGCAGCAGTACACTGTTGGGTAGGGAAAAATACATGAATAGATGCCGTTACTACAGAGGACACACTGATGTGGTTTCTTGAATTCTTGGATGTAGGAAATGTTTCTAAGGTTCATGGAGAGCTTGTTCCATGCAAGAGCAGGGAAGTAGCTGCAGAGATTACATCCAATAGATTTTTTAGGTTTGTGAATTTGTAAGAGACATTGGTCAGACCTTCTGAGGGGTCGAGGGGGCTTATAGAGGGAGGCAAGTGAGGAAATACTAGGGCAAAAAGAGGGCTTATTCAAAATAGTATGGATAATGAGAAGATGGGTAAATAAGAGTGATTAGGAAACACTAGCCAGCTGAGTGTCAAGAGAGCATGACAGAGACATCTTGAGGGTAGATTGGCTGCAAATCTAGCAACTTTGTTGTAGGTGGTTTCAAGTTTGGAAAGTATATAATTATTTATTTGTTTGTTTGTTTATTAATTTATTTATTTGTCTTTGTTGACCAGGAACAGTCTGACTGGGCAAAACCCATCTTCAGTGGAGGCCCAAGGAGAAAATCTGTACATTGCATTCCCTGGTGGTCTAGTGGTTAGGATTTGGCACTCTTACTGTCATGGCCCAGGCTCGATTCCTGGTCAGGGAATTTCAATGGACTTTGCTCAGTTTACTAGAGCTCCTCAGTGTTTGTCATCTTTTGTGGCTCCATTAACCAGAGCTGCTTGGTGTTTGGCATCTTTTTCCAGAGGTCCAGAGTGATTCTGCTTTAATCCAAGGCATCCAAGACAAAAATCAAGTAAATAAGTATACTTTGTGTTTCTATTGCACTTTTAAAACTGCATTGTGTCTGATTACTGCATTATTTCTGCCTTTTTACTGTTGTGACTGCATTATTTTTTGCACTTGTTCTCAAATGTATTGTTAACCTAGATAACATAGTCTAGCTTCAGATATGCTGACTCTAGCCTGTTTCAGTTACTCTTGAACACTAAACCAGCCATCTCACATTATGAGGAGCTCTCCTTCACCCCGTGGCAGAAAAGTGTAAAGCCAGCATTGTCTGAGTTAGGGATTGTAGGATCAAGGTTCAGTGTGTGCTTTCCTATTGGTAGATTAGCTTAAAAGTGATTAATTTTGCCTCGCCTTGAAACACAATTTTTCCATAGATGTCTGTCAGTGGAGCCCTCCCAAGCTTCACTACTGCACTATGGGCAACTCAGTTGTGCACTAAGCAATGTTGCCACACTTATCATCCATAACCCTCAGTTGAACGATCTGTGTTAGTCCTAGCACAAAAACTGGTCAAACTAGCCCACTCCCTTCCCTAATGGCACATACAGTAAAAACCTGCTATAATGGATAGGCAGTTTCCCATCATTTTTCAAGCCAGCCTGATTGACATGGGAATACTGAGGTAATGTAATAATTGTCTCATGTATACTGACAGCCATTTAGCCCTACAACAAACAAATTGCCTATGTGAGAGATGCCAGTACACTATGGATATGGAATCACTTCTCTCATGTAACAACAAACCTGAAGCCAAACAGGTTGTCAGTAAACACTCGTCAGCTCTCAGACAAAATAAAGACATGACACATAGACCCACATATGCGGAGGTATTCACTAGAAGTTTACCAAAAGATCAGAGACCTCCCAAATATAAATAACATGCACACACAGACACTGCTAAGCAAACAGAAACTACTGCACATAATAACACATACAGCTGTGTCTCAGAAAATAAGCCCCTAAGGCCAAACACCTCTAAACCAAATGTCCCGGTCATAGGCAACTCCATAGTGAGACACACAGATGTTTCCCTCACCAGGCTGGACAAGGAGAAGGTTATGGTCAGCTGCCTGCCAGGTGCCAGGATCCATGGCCAGCCTTAGGCATAGGCGAACTAGGCAACTGCCTAGGGCGCCGTACTGGCCGGCCTCAAAAAGGTTGCAATTTTAATGTACTTGCTTTTCTGCACTTCTTAAGGTAATTTACATTTTTCTCCACCTCACCACCCATGCTGTAGCTTTTGCTCCCTCCCCCACTTCCGTAATCCAAAGCATGATGTCACAGCACATAGCACGGCCCCCTACTGTGTTCTTCCATGCCCTCCCCCCCTGCATCCATGTGATCAGTCAGTGGCTGCTATTATTGAGCGCTATTTAAAGCATCCAATCAGTGATGCTTTCGTAGCACTGATGTCCCTGGCTACTGCTCCAATCGATGTATAAAACTATGATCACGCCCGCTTCTTATCCCTTTCTGCATTAATGAGATAGAGGCAGGCAGATCTATTTGCTTTATTTACTTCCAGATCCTGATCTCTGGATGTGCATGCATCAGCATCCTGGTTCTCTTCACCATGTGGGAGACAAAGGGCGACTTTTTTTTTTTTGCCATTTTCATGTGCTTTGCTTGCCTAAAGGAAAGTCCAGACTACTTGAGCTCTGGAAAGTCAAATTACTCCCTGTTAGGGTAGGCAAAAACTCAGTACGGGGAATGACTTACTTTTTAATTATTTTTTTTTTTAAACGAATGAAAAGCGGGTTTGAAAGTTAAAACCCAGAAACCCAGAAGTTGTAGATAGATATGTGAGTACATAACAGGGCATGCTGACCTTGTTCTTTTAGCTGTAGAATAGACACCCTCAGGTAAACACTTAATTCAGAAATATTTTGCATGTGGTTTAGTTAGTAGGTGAGTCGCACTTGTATAAACAGTCAGCTAGTTGGTACTGTAGAGATAATGTGTGTGAGAGAGGTGAAATTACATTCAGTAATAAATGGTCCTTAGTTTTTCTGTGGGACTTTGGTACTGGGGGTTGTACAAATGTAACCATGATGAAGCTGTTTTGCCCTTTTCCTCCCCATTTATCGTACTAGTTTATTTAGTTGTAGATAGCTGTGATAAATAAAGAGAATGACTTGTGTAGTGATGCTTTGCAGAGTGAGGTTTGTAAATCTGGAAGTACTTTTTTGCTTTAAAGGTTGCAGTCTGCCCATCATTAGTAAATGATGCTTTTCTGTGAACTATCGATAGTTTTGTGGAATGTTCTTTTGCAGTCATACCTCCCAAGTGTAATTCATTACCAAGAGTGTTTCTCATTTAATGGTCTTAAAAACTTCACGTTCCTTGAAGTTCCACAGTGAAGGGTTCTGTCACACATTCAGTATTGTCAATGTTTTTAATTGTGAAATAAAAATTAATCATTAATCCATAAAAATAACTATTCTAAAAGTAAAATCACATTTAATCATCCTGTGAGCTTCCTAGTTGAAGCTGTAAGCAAGCTATTTGCAAGTGTTCTATATTTTGCCATTTTTCCCACATTTTAAGAGATAATGTTTATTTTGAAGATGGAAAGTTGAAAGCTGTGGTATGATACATAGATTTTGACTCAAGTTTTCACTGCATTCCTCCTAAAATGGATGACTTTGGGAGAAGTGTGTTGAGCTGTGTATCTGAGGCTGTGTGGTTTAATAGGCATGTACCCCCTGCCACCAAATGAAATGATGTGCTCTGATTTTTTTTTTTTTTGTCAAGAGAAAAACATTTTGTATGTGGAAATGACCCTTATGTGCTGTTTACTGGGCCTGTTTTGGCTCTGTGCAGATGAGACAACCTTTAACGTCCAAGATATTCTGGAGTTGTAAACGTGTGTATGTGTGATCTTGAGTTGTAAATGTGTGTATGTGTGAGTGATATATCTTTCTGCGACAGCATTCATACATTTATGTAATGTGGTGTGTACCATGTATGCATGTGTTTGTCATGGACAGTGTCAGATCTGGCTTAGACTGCATGTTCAGTGATGGCTGTGTAAACCTGGTGTGGCTCATGGTCCTCTGTTTTAGTAGCACCATCACTTTTATCCAGGTTAGATTTGTGAGGCAGTCCTTGATTTAGATGTAGTTATGTAAGCTGCTGGGAAAAATCAGTAATAGCTTATCTAGTTTTTCAACTTGTTGTTTTTAGGTATCCATTCTGGTAAAAAAGTTGGTAATTGATTTTATTTTTATTAGTTCTTTTGTTATCTAGCAAGAATCGCAAGGTAATCTATAGTGCAGTTGTTTCTCAACAGCTGTACCTCGTGAATCTTGCCAGGTAACAAATTAACTAGTAAAAATAAAGACTTCACACCACAAGTTTCATTAATGGTATAAGTTTGAAGTTTTGCTGTTAAATTTTACTGCAGAAATTATTTTTTTATTTTTAATAAATCAGCTTGTGTACTAAACTGAGTGAATTCATCTGGCCTGGAACTTGTGGTGTGAGGTGTGGTCTGTTCTACAGTGCTTTATTTAATAAAAACAAAGGTTCAGGTATTAACTTTATGCAGACGTTTTAAATGTTATGTTCAGTCGGGAAAATCTCCTTTTTGGAGAAGATAATTAAGCTAGCCAGAAAATAACAGCATGCATGCTCTTGAGTTTAATTTGTTCAAAATGCTGTTGTGTGCTGGTGAGATATCATGACTCAAAGAATGCAGTCAGTATTGACAAAGATTAGTTTCTCTCTCTGAACTGTATTTTAAATTCAAACTTGTACTTGTGTTAACGTACAGTTACAGTGCAGTTTTTTTTTATGGTTTGAGTCTTTTCTTGTACTGCACCATTTTTAGTTTTCATTCTGGTACAGAGTTGCTAACACCCAGAAATGTGTAACAAGCTGTTGAGATTCTGCTCTGCTTTGAGAATGACTTTACTGATTCATTTGTTTTTAAGAGTCACTGTTCCACATGTGCTATGCACCTTGTAAAAAGCAATGTTATTACTCTGTCATGACTGTAGATAAAATCTTTACACCAGCAACAGATCAAGCAAGTTTATTAAGGAGAATTCACCTTCACTTGCAGTTTAACTACACTACAAGGTATCTGTTACAGTATGACTGATTTTTTATGCATTTAATAATTGAAAGAACTGAAGTGTTTTTTGTGGGAGTGGCTCAAATAGGGGTGTTCCTTGAGCATGGTGTGGGTGGGGCTTAAGGGGCACCAGAGCACTACTTCGCCTAGGGCACCATTTCAGCTAAGGCCGGCCCTGCCAGGATCCATCAACTCATGCATGCACTCCAGTCACTCAACAAGTGCTGTTATGGCTCTGTCATAGATCATGTTGGTGTGAATGACTTGAGACATACCTCTCTGGACTATATCACTCAACAAGTACTGTTATGGCATAATCCACTTGAGGCAAACTCAAGGTTCTGCTGCTTGATGCTAGGAGTCTAAACATGAAGCTGCACTCCCTGGAAGCATCTATCACCTTGGAAGATGCTGACATCTGTGCAGGTTGATAAGGTTGGACCATAAAACTGTCTCATTTGAAGTAACTATTGGACCTAGCACTCCCACAGGAGCTAAAAAACTAAAAAAACTTTTCTAAAGCAAACTACAGACTATTAAGCAATGGTATGAAAAGTTTTATATCCCCCGCATTCCCAGACAGCAATGACTGCTATGCAGAGGTGTACTCAGATGTCCTGTATAAACATTTAAGCAACTGTATAGAGTTGGCTGTACCTGACCAGATCAAATCCAGGTCCTCCCAAAAAGACAAACCACCCTGGCTGACCTCAAGTATAAACAGGCTATATAACAAGAGGAAGAAACTGATGTCTAAGAATTAAAGGGAACTGACTCAGCAGAGGAAGAATTCTCTCCACAGTTTGAACAAGCAAATTAGAAATCATGTAAAGTCCTCTAAAGCTAATCACAAAGCTAAAATAGCATCCCTATCTAAGGATAATCATAAGACATTTAACTATGTCCGAAATCGAAAAGGGAATGTGCAGCTATGCGCAGAGCTGGTAGTAGATGGTACCACTCATACTGCATCGGAGGAAATTACCAACCTGCTAGCTGACATAATGGGCACAAACTTCATCTCCCTGTCCCCAGCAGCCATACTGCAAAGCATACCTGACACCAGTCCTCTGCCTAATACCTCTACAGATCCAGTTATATCTGTGCTCTCCAAGGCTAAAAACATGGCCACAATGGAACTAGATAACATCCCAGGTTGCTTATTAAGCAATCTAAAAAAGCACCTAGCAGACACACTTAGCATCCTGTTTAACCATAGCCTGAGAATGGGCTTTGTTCCAGTGGAGTGGAGAAGAGCAACATTAATCCCCTTGCATAAAGGGGGAGGCCATCAACTGATCATGGAAATTATAGACCCATAGGTTTAACCAGTCTTATCTGCAAGGACATGGACAGAATCATCATGAAACTTATCAACAAGGACATAGATGACCTTCAAACTGTAGACCCAACCCAATCTGGCTTCGCTAAGGGTAGATCATGCTTATTAAACCTAATAGACTTATTTGAGAAAGTCACCAAAGCCCCGAATTAAGGTAAGTATCACATATCATTACCTAGAAAAGACTTTTGACACTATCCCCTGCTCAGGTATCATTGAGGAACCTCTCCCAATTGTGGACTAACCCTTACATCACTAGATGGGTAGCCAATTGGCTTGCTAACAGAAAACGTACTGTCAAAGTTGGCGACTCAACCTTCACCACTGGCATACCACAAGGATCTGTACTGGGCTCTATACTGTTCAGAATCTATTTCTCAGACATCCAGACTAAAGTAGCTGGCCTTTGACTTACTAAGTTCACTGATGATTGCAAATTAGGTGCAATCATTGAGTCCCCCAATGATGTTAACAATATTACAGGAAGGGGTAACACAGACAAATGAGTGGTGCCAAAGCCATGGTCTAAAACTAAATGTGAAAAAGTGCATTATTATGCCTTTGGCAAAGTGGAATTCCCTGCTAATTACAGTATTAACAACAGCCCTCTAAACTTAAACCCAGTGGTGTGAGATCTGGGAACACAGGTAGATAGGAATCTGAACTTCAACCACAAAGTTTCCGCAGTGGTAAGGAAAGCCTTCTACATCGCGCACCTCATAAGTCATGGCACTGCATCCAGGTCTAAGGGTGTTATAATCCCACTGCAATCAACCATTATCAGACCACTAATAGAGCGCAATGCTCCCTTTTGCATGTACCTCACCAGACACCTGCAACAGCTGGGGAGACCACAGAGGTTCCTCACCAAGAAAATACAGGGCCTCCTAACCATGATGCATGTGGATAGACTGAAAACCCTGTCACTGTACTCTGTATCATATAGGCTGCTGAGGGTTGACTTGTGCCTGGCATATAGTGCAGTCTCTGACCCAGCACTGATGGAAATGCTACACATCCACAAATTTAATGGCACAAGATTCACTATCTCTAGGGATCTTAATGTAGCCTGCGACATTAACAGAACATACTGAAGAGACAGCTATAGCTCCTAGAGACTACCGCTCCTCTGGAATAAATTTCCATTTCACGTGAAGTAAAGTTTCTCGCTGACCCTATTCAAGTGCAACCTAGACAAATGGATGGGAGACCACAAATTCACCCTGGGGGTGGCACCCATGTCCTTTATGGACAGGGTTAGTAGGTGTTGACCATAGACTTACTCTACTAATTAAGTTCACCTCATAAGGACAATTGGGGCAACTTGGGATTAACATGGCCAGGCTTGTAAGGGCCATAGGGCCGCTAGCCTAGTAACCTCCCATGAACCTATGAACACATTTAAGTTACACACGATGTAGATTTATAATTACAGGGGAAAAACATCTATACATGAGTCTGTTTACATAATTGTTAAATATTTTTATATGAACATAAAATTTTAACACAAAAAGCAAAAGAGAAATTAACATAAATGGGCTAATTATTGATTACAGAAAGAACATGCACTAACAAGTAATGTATTTATAACATAACGACTACATGGAAATATCTAAATGGGGTGGTTTTAAGTTTAGTAATAATTTACAGACAGACAAGTAGAATGTAGCGTAAAAATGATAACAGAGATATAAATGTAGAAGTCATGGAAATGAGCATGAAAATAAATGGGCAGAGTAAGAACTGTAGTTAGTGGTGGGGTGTAAGACAAGCAAGAAAAGTAAGTGTTTAGGAAATAAGTGCTGTATCAGGAGGAGCAACAAGCTACAAAATGATCGGGAAGCAAAGGGGTTGTAAGAGCTAGAGAAAAGTAACTTGAGTAAAGATAACCAGGTGATCACGAAGAACAGAGCCATCTTTGGCACAGGTGCTGTTAAAGCAATGTTTTAAACTATTTAAGTTTTCTATCTATTTTAACTGTGTTGGGATTTAATGCAAGAGTTTTGACACAATGGGAGTACAGAGAGTCTACAGCAGTGTTGAATGTCTTACTGATACATATTAAAAGTTTATTGCTACAACAAAGTTCTCTAGTGGGTGAATAGTACAATGGAGTATTTTGTAATGCTGGGCATTTATCTGGAGACAACAGTAGGTCGTGGGTAATAATTAGTTGTGAGTATGGCAACTGGTTTGGGAGTTCAAGCCAATTTAATTGTTTTAATGCAAGGCAGTGACATGTTTTGTAAGATTTCTTGGTTGCAAATTTAGCTGTTTTGTAGTAGCAGGAGGCTAGTTTAGTTCTATACATTGTGTTGATATTTGTAAGAATAAGGAAAGCCAGGGCCGGCCTTAGCTGAAATGGCGCCCTAGGCGAAGTAGTGCTCTGGTGCCCCTTAAGCCCCACCCACACCATGCTCAAGGAACACCCCTATTTGAGCCGCTCCCACAAAAGCCACTCAGGTCACTCCCACAAAAAACACTCCAGTTCTTTCAATTTTAAATGCATAAAAAATCAGTCATACTGTAACAGATACCTTGTAGTGTAGTTAAACTGCAAGTAAAGGTGAATTCTCCTTAATAAACTTGATTGATCTGTTGCTGGTGTAAAGATTTTATCTACAGTCATGACAGAGTAATAACATTGCTTTTTACAAGGTGCATAGTACATCTGGAACAGTGACTCTTAAAAACAAATGAATCAGTAAAGTCATTCTCAAAGCAGAGCAGAATCTCAACAGCTTGTTACACATTTCTGAGTGTTAGCAACTCTGTACCAGAATGAAAACTAAAAATGGTGCAGTACAAGAAAAGACTCAAACCATAAAAAAAACTGCACTGTAACTGTACGTTAACACAAGTACAAGTTTGAATTTAAAATACAGTTCAGAGAGAGAAACTAATCTTTGTTAATACTGACTGACTGCATTCTTTGAGTCATGATATCTCACCAGCACACAACAGCATTTTGAACAAATTAAACTCAAGAGCATGCATGCTGTTATTTTCTGGCTAGCGTAATTATCTTCTCCAAAAAGGAGATTTTCCCGACCGAACATAACATTAAAAACTTCTGCAGAAAGTTAATACCTGAACCTTTGTTTTTATTAAATAAAGCACTGTAGAACAGACCACACCTCACACCACAAGTTCCAGGCCAGATGAATTCACTCAGTTTAGTACACCAGCTGATTTATTAAAAATAAAAAAATAATTTCTGCAGTAAAATTTAACAGCAAAACTTCAAACTTATACCATTAATGAAACTTGTGGTATGAGGTCTTTATTTTTACTAGTTAATTTGTTACCTGGCAAGATTCACGAGGTACAGCTGTTGAGAAACAACTGCACTATAGATTACCTTGCGATTCTTGCTAGATAACAAAAGAACTAATAAAAATAAAATCAATTACCAACTTTTTTACCAGAATGGATACCTAAAAACAACAAGTTGAAAAACTACATAAGCTATTACTGATTTTTCCCAGCAGCTTACATAACTACATCTAAATCAAGGACTGCCTCACAAATCTAACCTGGATGAAAGTGATGGTGCTACTAAAACAGAGGACCATGAGCCACACCAGATTTACACAGCCATCACGGAACATGCAGTCTAAGCCAGATCTGACACTGTCCATGACAAACACATGCATACATGGTACACACCACATTACATACATGTATGAATGCTGTTGCAGAAAGATATATCACTCACACATACACACGTTGACAACTCCAGATCACACATACACACGTTTACAACTCCAGAATGTCTTGGACGTTAAAGGTTGTCTCATCTACACAGAGCCAAAACACTGCCAGTAAACAGCACATAAGGGTCATTTCCACATACAAAATGTTTTTCTCTTGACAAAAAAAAAAAAATCAGAGCACATCATTTCATTTGGTGGCAGAGGGGTACATGCCTATTAAACCACACAGCCTCAGATACACAGCTCAACACACTTCTCCCAAAGTCAGCCATTTTAGGAGGAATGCAGTGAAAACTTGAGTCAAAATCTATGTATCATACCACAGCTTTCAACCTTCCATCTTCAAAATAATCATTATCTCTTAAAATGTGGGAAAAATGGCAAAATATAGAACACTTGCAAATAGCTTGCTTACAGCTTCAACTAGGAAGCTCACAGGATGGTTAAATGTGATTTTACTTTTAGAATAGTTCTTTTTATGGATTAATAAGATTAATTTTTATTTCACAGTTAAAAACATTGACAATACTGAATGTGTGACAGAACCTTTCAATGTGGAACTTCAAGGAACGTGAAGTTTTTAAGACCATTAAATGAGAAACGCTCTTGGTAATGAATTACACTTGGGAGGTATGACTGCAAAAGAACATTCCACAAAACTATCGATAGTTCACAGAAAAGCATCATTTACTAATGATGGGCAGACTGCAACCTTTAAAGCAAAAAAGTACTTCCAGATTTACAAACCTCACTCTGCAAAGCATCACTACACAAGTCGTTCTCTTTATTTATCACATCTATCTACAACTAAATAAACTAGTACGATAAATGGGGAGGAAGAGGGCAAAACAGCTTCATCATGGTTACATTTGTACAACCCCCAGTACCAAAGTCCCACAGAAAAACTAAGGACCATTTATTACTGAATGTAATTTCACCTCTCTCACACACATTATGTCTACAGTACCAACTAACTGACTGTTTATACAAGTACGACTCACCTATTAACTAAACCACATGCAAAATATTTCTGAATTAAGTGTTTACCTGAGGGTGTCTATTCTACAGCTAAAAGAACAAGGTCAGCATGCCCTGTTATGTACTCACATATCTATCTACAACTTCTGGGTTTCTGGGTTTTAACTTTCAAACCCGCTTTTCATTCGCAAAAAAAAAAAAATAATTAAAAAGTAAGTCACTCCCCGTACTGAGTTTTTGCCTACCCTAACAGGGAGTAATTTGACTTTCCTGAGCTCAAGTAGTCTGGACTTACCTTAAGGCAAGCAAAGCACATGAAAATGGCAAAAAAAAAAGTCGCTCTTTGTCTCCCACATGGTGAAGAGAACCAGGATGCTGATGCACGCACATCCAGAGATCAGGATCCGGAAGTAAATAAAGCAAATAGATCTGCCTACCTCTATCTTATTAATGCAGAAAGGGATAAGAAGCGGGCGTGATCAGAGTTTTATACATCGATTGGAGCAGTAGCCAGGGACATCAGTGCTACGAAAGCATCACTGATTGGATGCTTTAAATAGCGCTCAATAATAGCAGCCACTGACTGATCACATAGATGCAGTGGGGGAGGGCATGGTAGAACACAGTAGGGGGCCGTGCTATGTGCTGTGACATCATGCTTTGGATTACGGAAGTGTGGGAGGGAGCAAAAGCTGCAGCATGGGTGGTGAGGTGGAGAAAAATGTAAATTACCTTAAGAAGTGCAGAAAAGCAAGTACATTAAAATTGCGTCCTTTATGAGGCCGGCCAGTACGGCGCCCTAGGCAGTTGCCTAGTTCGCCTATGCCTAAGGCCGGATATGGGGGAAGCATATAACCAAGAAGGAAGGAAGTATGTCGCTGCCAAGTTAATCCTTGCTTGAGCTGTCATGTAGTGTTTAGCCCTATAGAGGGAGCCAAATATTTGGTGAGTTTTCTTGATGGAATGAAGTATGTAGTGATCAAATTTGAGGGAGTCATCTATTACAACTTTGAGTAGTTTATTTTGGCTTATGGTTTCTATTTTTGTGTCATTATTTGAGATAATATGAAGTCTGTGTTTCTGGTTAAGGTGTTGTTTTGGAGTTAACTGCATAATAAATATGCTCTCTATCCCAGTGAAAAGCATGTAAACCATAAAAGTAAGGCTACAGGAATGACATCAGCCCTTAAC
This sequence comes from Protopterus annectens, assembly GCF_019279795.1. Classification (NCBI taxonomy): domain Eukaryota; kingdom Metazoa; phylum Chordata; order Ceratodontiformes; family Protopteridae; genus Protopterus; species Protopterus annectens. Next base: position 217,798,011 of record NC_056750.1, on the reverse strand, counting down.
TACACAGCAGGAGAACTAAGGATTAGGAGACAGAACCTCCGCAACTGCAGAGAGAGAGAGAGAGAGAGAGAGAGAGACAGTGCGTGATGAAAGAGTGTAAAAGTAATGCCACAAAAGTAAGACGTGCATGAGAACCGAGAGCAAAGCTAATGCCATTAACCTCCTAAAGCTAACAGTATATGTCTGCAGGTGAACAATTTATCATAGCACTGTGAAAGCATAAAGTACCATGAAGCCCACAGGAAGCACAATTGACAGAGTCAACAAAACATGTAAGTCAATCGAGGTCATGTAACAAGGAAAACAACATAGTTTTATCAAATGTTTACAACATGTTTAATGTTGGCTACAAATATGCATGTATGTCTTTCCTTCTCTCTCTCTCTCTCCCTATATATATATATATATATATATATATATATATATATATATGTGTGTGTGTGTGTGTGTGTGTGTGTGTGTGTGTGTGTGTGTGTGTGTGTCTATATATATATATATATATATATATATATATATATATATATATACATAGATACTTATTTTCCTCACATTCATAATGCTAGAACCTCTACTTTCTTCTAGCATATGAAGCAAGCAATTTGCTTTTGCCACACATTCTTAACAGCTCTAGCTAGCAGATTACCAAATAAAGAGCCATTTTGCCTTCTGATAACCCACAAAACCTACTTTATTCTTATAAGGTAAGGACACTTCATACCTTGCTTGAAAGCTCATAGTTTGCCTGGTAACATTTAGGTTCATACTACTTTGTTGATTTAACTACAATCTTAGTAAACAAATATCAATAAATAAATAAATCTCACAAATATCTTATAGCAAAATTAAAAGTACCATTTGAAGCTGTTTATTCCCTGTTGTAACAGTTTTTTTAGATCTTTTTCTGACTTCAGCCTTTACTTGTATAACTCTTGGGTCCACATTTTAAACTTACTGTAGCAGCATTGTGCTCCCAGAAACATCTGTTTCTTCTTCTTATTGTTATTATTTGATTGTATATCCCACATGGTCACAATCAGTGAAATTTTTCTTCCATTTGTTAGTCCTCTGGCCTTTCATGCAGCTCTCTTTTCTGAGTTGGGGGTTACCATTTCCCACTCCAGGCCCCAGACCTGGTGTAACACTCATTTTCTATACTGCATCCACATGATGACAATTCCTTCAAAGTATTCACTCTTTTCCCTTCAAGGTCCCCTGCAGTCTAACCTGTTGCCACAGATGTGGTGGGTTCACTTGGATTGTCAGGACTGCTTGTTCTACTCTAATCAGTACATCTTGGTACATGGCTGGCACTCTTTCCATGTACTCATCCTGATGCTCATCATTTTTTGTCTTATACCTGGTGACCAAAAAGACTGAAATGCAGAGACCTATTATGGTCTAGGAATTGTGCACAGGTATGGCAAACAGACTAACTGTAATCATAGCACTAAATAAAACAAACAGTGTCATTTATTAAACATGTATCATTCAAGTGTAGTAAGAATGTAGAAATCTGAGAGGTATGTGCTCCATAAAACATTCCAATGCAATCGCTGAATAAAGGTTGATGATTAGGTGCTCACTGAAAAAAAACTTTCAGCAAACTAATATAGAACCCCCCCACACCCACAACACACACACACACACACACACACACACACACACACACACACACACACACACACACACACACACACACACACACACACACACACACACACACACACACAGCCACAATGCTTGTGAAACATCAGATATATCCATGACAATGACCAACTACCTAGCAAAGCACTGCAATACAGGTGACAAAATACATAGGTACAGCATAGAAATTCATTATATTGTCATGCCATATCCTGAACACACACACACACACACACACACACACACACACACACACACACACACACACACACACACACACACACACACACACACACACACACACACACACACACACACACACACACACACACACACACACACAAAACTGCATAAGCCTAGACATTGCATAGGATAGCACAATAAAAAATGTTATGAAGAAATACACTTAGAAGTAAGAATTCTTCCATTCAATGTGTGTGTGTGTGTGTGTGTGTGTGTGTGTGTGTGTGTGTGTGTGTGTGTGTGCGCAGGTAAATGTGTTTATTCATGACCTGATGAACAGATTTGTAAGGGATGAAACTAAGAATCTTTAGAGGTTTGCATCTCACTGTTTCTTTGAAATGCCATTAAAAAATACCAGGAAGCTAAGGTTTATCTAAATGCCCAGAATGAAACACAAAGGATAGTTAGATGACTGAATGTGTTCTTCTATGTTTTCCTTACATTATCATCATGTTTTTCTGTACATCTCAGTACTTCCCATTCATTAAAGAGTCATATGTACAGTACAAAAGACACAACAACATGTACAGTACTTAATATGTATAGTTTGGAGAGACAAAATAAAAATACATGTTATTTTCAAGTAGGTTTAATTATACACTATAATAATGATACCTTCCAGGACCCTGACAAACTTAAATTCAATGGAGCAAACATCCTATAAAAATACATAATGCATCTGATATTTTTTAAATTCCTACTTCTCTGTGACAGCATGCAGTATGATTTATAAACAGCAAATTGCAGAAAGAGAATCCTTTGTATAGAATCTACACAACAGCATAAAGGCCAATAGACCAATTACAGTATTTTTTATACAACCACATTGAAGCAGTGCTCATAAGTGTGACAAGCTTTGCAAATAATATTGGAAACATATTTTGTAAGTCTGCTATCCGTTGTTCAGTTAATATCTATGGAACTAAATGTACATTTTCTACATATTACTAGATAATGTTCTTTTCCTCCTAAGAACAAGTATTTGGGAATAAAGCAACTCTTAGAAACACTTTTACTCTGCTTGAATCACCATTCCTTCTGTTAAGAGCACTTTAAAATACTGTGTTCTATAGTATAACTTCATATATGCTAAATTTGAAAATGCTGTGGTCACATGTCATGTTTTTTATGGCATTGATAATGTTTTGTGCTTTGTTCATAACTGTACGAGCAAGCCACTGCTCACTGACTGGAAATGTGATTAAAAGGTTCACTTGGCATGGAGACATCACCATTGGAGGAGTATTTCCTGTTCATGTTAACCAGGTTAATCCAGGAACTATTTTCACTGAACATCCACAAATAATGCGGTGTGAAACGTAAGGACTTTTTAATGTATATATATCACTGTACTATTCATAAGCTATAGTCTGAGATAAGTAATATTGTATTTTATCTTATAAAATTATATATATATATATATATATATATATATATATATATGGGTCTACTCTCTATAACTGAACTGCATTCAATCACCGGAAAGGAAATGATGCCAGAAACCCGACCCACGAACGAGACCGACCGCACGCGCCTCCAGACGGAAAGACTGAAGACCGACAAGGGGATGTAATAAGCCGACCGTAAGTATGCGAAGTGAGGAGGATGAGAGAGTAGAGGGGACAGGTAAGTGTTGAATAATAAGGAGGGTGGGTTAGGGTGTGTGTGAGGTGAGTGTGCTGTAGGCGTGTAGCTGAGGGTTTGGGGTGTGGGGGTGTAGTGAGTTAGGGGTAGGGGTGCGTAGTGTCGGGTGTAAGTGGGTGGGGTTAGGGGTTGAGTTAGGTTTGTGTGGGTAGGGGGTGTGTGTGGGGTGTGTCGAGCTTGGGGTTTGGGGTGTGAGTGTGGGGTTGTTAGGGTAGGGGGGTTTGGGGTTAGGTGGGGGTGCAGGTAGGGAGGGTGGTGTGCGAGTGTGTGTAGTAGTGCAGGTGGGGGTGTAAAAGTGCAGTTAGGGTGGTGGCGGTAGTGAGTGTGTTAGGGTCAGGGTGGGGTTGTGGAGTTGTTGTGGGTGTAGTGGAGGGTTAGGGTTGGGGTGTGTCGGACCTTAGTGTGTGTGGTGTGTTGTGGTTGGGTGTTGGTGGTTTAGTTGTGTGTGTTGTGTGGTGTCGGGTGTTTCGGCGTTTCTCTATTTCCGGTGGTGTTGTGTCGGCGGCAGTGTGGTGTGTGTTGTCTTGTCATATATATATATATAGTGAACTATATTATGGTGTAGTTTTTAATGCTGAAACTGAAGCACTGTAATTTGCAGTACCTGTAAAAGTAATTAGTCTCTTTCCATTAGGATTTGTAACTAACATTAGAAGCGTACTATTTACTAAAACCTTTACCATTGGTAAATCAGGGGAAATGCCATGTAATACATGTTGTTCTATAGCTTTGTTGAAATAAGCAGCAGTTATTGTTACTAGCATTACAAAATTTACCTTTTAAGTATATTGATGAAAACCAGAGAAGCCATGGACCTACTTCTAGTACATAAATTGAAGAACTAAGAAAGAATTATTGCAAAAATAACATTATGTTAAAGAAGGGGTTGTGAACATGGTACAGGAATTAAACAACCTAAGTTGTTTATACTGTTATGAATTGCAGGCAGGTTGGATAATTATTGCAGTCCTTTCCTGTTATGATCACCAGTGTTTCAAAATTAAAGTAGAAGACATTTCATAATTTAAAAATAAAATGCATAGAATATGATTAAGCAGAAAGGGCACCATAATTTAAAACACAATGCAAAATAAGCCAAAGAAACCTGCCATCACAGATAATGGTTATGGACAGTAGAGAAAACTCTTCAGTGGACATTATTATGGCTTACCAAAATGTTTCAAGCTGCACAAATGATTTCTGTGATCACCAGATGGCCACGCCACAGGCATTAGTTTATACTATGCATACCGAATGGCAACGGTAGTTACAATTTCTGCTATAATATTATATTAAAATTTTCCTCATTCCTGATGTGACATTACTTGTTTGGGTGGGGAAAGTCCATTTGAAAGACTTGGAATTTGTCAAAGCCTTTTTCAGATCAGGAGCACAGTGAATGTACCACTGAATGCAACATTTACTAAACCACTGTTTCTGTAATGGTGTTTCACGGGAGGTCTATGGGGGGACTTAAAAAGTTGTGCACCTAAAATGTTAATTATTCAGTATTGCTTCTTTATGCAGTACTAGGCAGAATGTAGGCAAATATTAGTCAAGTCAGTATGAGTATGGGAGTCAAGCAATTTTCCACAGATGGTTTTGTCGACATTGGAATTTTAATATATATATATTTTTTGTATTCATCCCTTTCATTCAAAACTCTCTGTTTAACAGATGTTGACCACAGAACACTGGGGGTAATTAAGTTTCAGCCAATGATATGCAATCTCAAAATAAGTATATTTAGATGTGCCTCCTCTTCTCCCTACCACACACATACACACACACACACACACACACACACACACACACACACACACACACACACACACACACACACACACACACACACCATTTTATTTAATAGAATGGGTTCTGCTGAAAGTTTTGTTGATAATCAATGAAAGACTCATTATGAAGAAAATCGAGGACTTTGTGCCAAATGGAGGACAGCAACAATCATCCCCCTGCACAAAGGTGGGGCATCAATGTACCTTGGTAATTAAAAACTCTACTCCCTACAGGCACTACTTACCCTGGAATGCATTATTATATGGTGGGTCATGACCACTGAGTGCACCCCATCAGTGCAGGGTTTCAACACCTACAACATATTCAGGTCCACCACACTAGACAAAGACATTAAATGTGGCAGTGGCAGTATATTCGTAAAACAAAATCTCACCTCCAGACTCATGAAACAGGGTGATCTTAAACTCCTCCACATCCAACTTCCCATTAATAAAACTCCTTATCACACCATAGCTAAATCTGCTACGAGCTAGACCTCATCCATGCCCGCCAGCACATACTTCCTACCTGACTAGTATGGAGTCTCTTTACGTTAGTCTAAATACCATCCTCCTAGGGGACTTCAACTACCCCTTCATCAATTGGGTAACTTGTACACTAACTTGCATAATCAGAGGTTTCTATGCTTCACAAATATAAACTCTCTGGACCAGATAGTATACAAGCCAACTAGAGGAGACAAAATACTGGACTTTATCTTCACCAGTATGTGACAGCTTTGTTCCCAACAAGCTGTAACTTCCTCCTTATTCAAATCAGACCATAAATTAGTCACATTCACCATAAGAGTGAAGCTGGAAGCATCATCTAATGCCTTTGGTATTCACATTAAGCAAAGGCTAATCTATTAAAACTAGGTGATTACCTGGCTAAATTCAAGATCCCCTTCAATTTGATAACCTCACTGCATATGCAGAATCCTTTTCCACTAAACTCTATGCACATGTGAATAGTTGCATAGATGTGTCTGCCCACACTTAAGTAAATATAATGCTAAATGTAAAAATAAACATTTGTGGTGTGACCCCAATATAAACCAGCTCTACAATAAAAAAAAAATCATTGCACAAAATAGTAAATATAACTCTAAAGATGTCAAAAAAAAACCTAGTGCTAAACTTAACAAAGAACTCCATTCCCTGATAAAATCAACCACAGATAGATATGAGACAAAAAGTTAAAATAGCCACTGAGCAAAATCCAACCACACAGTCTTCATTAACTGTGTTAAAACCTCATAACCAATGTCCAGCACTGCCCAGAGCTAATAGTAAATGATATCATGCTCTGAGACCCAAAGGACATAGCCAATCTACTAGCAGATAAAAGTAGCCCTAATTGCATCTCCTCTGCCCCCCCCCTTCCGCTGCATTTCTAGATCACATGCTTGCATCTATACCTTTACAAGGTCAGATAACATACCAGGCTGCCTACTGACCAGACTGAAACAGGACCTGTCAGCACCCCTACAGATGCTATTCAATATCAACTTCCAAACAGGCTTTGTGACAGATGGAGGACAGCAACAGTCATCCCCCTGCACAAAGGTGAGACATCAGTGCACCAGGGTAATTATAGACCCATAAGGTTGTCCAGCCTCATCTGTAAGGCTATAGTGAGGATCGTTATGGAAATAATTAAAAAGGACATAGGTAACCTAATAACTCTTGACCCAAGCCAGTTCAGTTTTGTCAAGGACAAATCCTACCTGCTTATCTTGGTCAATTTTTTTGAAAAGGTTACTGAAACAATGGATGAGGGGAAATCAGTACACACCACATATCTAGATCTCAAAAAGGTGTTCAACACAATCTCACACTCAGGCATTGCTGATAAACTCCCCCAGTTAAATGTTAATCTGTAAATAACTTATTACATAGAAAATCAGCTCAGAAACAGAATAAAGAAAATAAAGCTAGATGGTTATCCCTCCTCCAAAAGACCTGTCACTCATGGTGTACCCCTGGGTTCAGTGCTTGGGCCACACCTCTTTGGCATTTACTTTTTGGAGATCAAAGTTAGTGCTAAGGGTTTATGGCAGACCAATTCTACAGATGACTATAAACTTGGTGACATCATACCTTTCCAGAGGACACCAAGATCCTCTAAGAGTGCCTTTCCCAAACAAAGAGCTGGTGTCATAATCACAGAGTAAAGCTAAATGCCAAAAAATGTATAATAGCTGCTTTCAGCAAACATGAGGTACCCTGTAACACACCCCTGGAAATCAATCCAGTAGTTAGGGACCTGGAAATGTATGTGGACAAACACACTGTCCTTTGATCACCATGTGTCCACTATTGTAACAAAAGTCCTTTTTCATTGTGTAGCTTATTAAACAGGAGTCCCCGTGGACTATGATGTTTACAGATGACATTATGATATGTAGTGATAGTAGGGAACAGGTTGAGGAGACCCTGGAGAGGTGGAGATATGCTCTAGAGAGAAGAGGAATGAAAGCCAGCAGGACTAAGACAGAATATATGTGTGTGAATGAGAGGGAGGATAGAGGAATGGTGAGGATGCAGGGAGTAGAGCTGGTGAAGGTGGATGAGTTTAAATACTTGGGATAAACAGCTCAGAGTAATGGCGAGTGTGGAAGAGAGGTGAAGAAGAGAGTACAGGTAGGGTGGAGTGGGTGGAGAAGAGTGTCAGGAGTGATTTGTGACAGATGAGTACCAGTAAGAGTGAAAGGGAAGGTCTACAAGAGTGTAGTGAGACCAGCTATGTTATATGGGTTGGAGACAGTGGCATTGACAAAAAGGCAGGAGTCAGAGCTGGATGTGACAGAGTTAAAGATATTAAGATTTGCACTGGGTGTGAAGAGGGTAGACAGGATTAGGAATAAGTATATTAGAGGGTCAGTCCAGGTTGGACGGTTTGGAGACAAAGCCAAAGAAGCGAGATTGCATTGGTTTGGACATGTGCTGTGGTGGGATGCTGGGTATATTGGGAAAAGGATGTTAAGGATGAAGCTGCCAGGTAAGAGGAAAAGAGGAAGGCCTAAGATAAGGTTTATGGATGTAGTGAGAGAGGACATGCAGGTGGTTGGTGTGACAGAGCAAGATGCAGAGGACAGGAAGAAACTGAAACAGATGATCCACTGTGGTGACCCCTAACGGGAACAGCTGAAAGAAAAAGAAGAAGAAGCTTATTAGTAAGGGTATGGCATCGAGGTCCAGGGATGTAATCATTCCACAGTATATGCACTTAATAGGCTGATCATTGAGTGTAATGCCCTCTTCATTATGTACCTGTCTAAACACTTAAATCAACTTGAATGACCACAATAGGTTCATAGGTTCACTAGGCTAATGGTCCTGGGGCCTTTACAAGCCTAGCCATAGGATTACCCTGACATTGTGCCACCTGACCTTAGTTCTCAGTGCTTCTGTGGAGTAGACCCACTGGAGTGATCCCCGGGGTGAATTTTCTATTTCCCATCCACTCATCAAGATTCTCTTGAAGGGGCTCAGCGAGGTGCTCTGTTTGACATGTATGGGAAGTCTATTCCACAGCATGGGCAGTCTTTGGGTTATGAACCTGTCCCTCCAGCATGTTCTGTTGATTGTGGTAATGAGGTTGAGGTTTCTGGAGCATGTGGTGTGGAGGGAATGGGATTTCTTTAGATGTAGCATTTCTAACAGAGCTGGGTCAGACATGGTTTTGTAAGTCAAGCAGTGATCACCTCTAAGTAGGCAGTATGAGATAGAGAATAGTTGGAGTTTTTTGAGTCTACCCATACAGAACAGACTAAAAACACTTCTTATGAAGAAAATTGAGGGCCTAAGTCATAAGAATTACTCTAGCCATCTCAAAATCTAGTCCCTCCTCTTAGTATCATACAGGCTACTGTGGGGTGATCTCTGCCCCGCAAGTGCTAATAAGTACCTACACACACACACACACACACACACACACACACACACGTGTGTGTGTGTGTGTGTGTGTGTGTGTGTTCATATTTGTGTGCATGCATATGTGTGTGTGCGAAAGAGAGAGAGAGAGACAGAGAGAGAGACAGAGACAGAGACTAAGAGAAAATAGGTTCAAAAAATGTATTAGATATTAGGCTTGCAGTTCAGTGGACCATTGAGGAGCCTGACCCAAATGCCCTGTTGCTTGCAAACACACTCTTAAATGATGTGCTTGAAATCATACAGTTGAATCAAACCCTGTACCACAAGACTAACAGGTCATTGCCTTAACCTTCTGTGCTTAGAACCAGACAGCATACGCTAGTGGTTATTCAGCTTTTGTATAGTATGTGTTCTTTTGTATGGAAATGACTAACATTTTTGTCTGATGTCTAGGCGAGGCTCAGGGATTTTTCTCTTGCTTCATAGAGGCATATTGTGGCAGAGAGAATTATATCAAGAACGTATAAACAGAATCAATGAACTTGTAATAATCAAATGCAAAAATGTGTGATACATTTGGAAGTGAAATGCACTGTTCATTCTACACAGACATGCCTGATATCATTACAGAGATAAAGAAGAATAAAATAAACAATGTGCTTCTCATGAATTGATGCAAAACCTGGCATGTCATAGTTCCATTGAGCAGAAAATTCCAACGTTCATAATACAGTACTGTCTGTGACCATACAAGTTCAAAACAATAATATTCAACATGTGATGAAACACATGCTGTAGTAAAAATCTAATGTACTATGTATCATAGATTTGCATCTTAAAAATACTGTGAATTTTCAATTGACTTTACTTTCATCTTTTATAAACAGTTTCATTTTGCTGCTGCTGATTACAACATTTTGCAAATCATTCACTCAAATGTCTGATATAAAATTATCTTAGACTTTATAAATCGATAAATGCAAGTAATGTTTAGAATAAAAGTGTAGCACAATTAGCCTTGCTATTGTTATGATTAGGATTACCAACAAAATTTCATCACATGAAAACTAAGGGTGAAAGAGAATGACACTGAGGTAAGATTTTAGAATATCCTAATAAAAGCTCCAGTAAAATTGCTTAAAAGTCTTGTATTCCAGCTTTCAGGATCCATAGACTGTAATGCAGGAAACACTACAAATTCAACATATCATTTGTTGGTTATAATTTATTTTTACAAATTATAGGACATTACCATACCGAGTAGTGCAAGAAATGCATTGGAGAAGATCAAAGAAATATGAAACTGTTAAGATTAATGTTCTTTCTTATGATAAACTGCAAAACTGTTGAAGCATCTGGATGCAGAAAATGTTTATAAATATGTATGTGTTTGGAATTTTACAATGTCACAGTTGCACAAATCTACATGCAAGTGCACAAAATGAAACTCTTTGCCTAATGAAAAACATGACAGTATAAACTATTTATTTTCCATTACAAAATATTTTTTCTAGTTGAGATATGAGCAACATAAAACATATATTAAAATAAATACATACAGAAAAAGAAATGTGCCATATCTGAAAATCATTTAAAAAGTCACATTCAAAATGAAGTTGTATTCAACATTGTATGAGTCAGTTATTAACTTCTATGCTACTTATAACATTTACACACATTGCTAAAAATATATTTTAAACTTTAAATACTTAAATTGTTAATTTTCAAACAGCACATAACCTCAGCTGACACTTAAAGATTAAAAAGAAAGAAATATCAACTCTTCACATTATTATCATGCTGTTATAACTTCAGATATTATGTTGTCCCTCTCGCCTTCTTTCTTACTGGATGGGTTCAGAGCTGATATCTGGTTCTGAATCGGCCAATACAGTAGCTCAAATTTTCTGACTTGGCTCGTGGCTGAATACATATCCCATAATGCATTGGAGTAACTCCCAGATCTCGTTTGCCGCTTGACGAGTTCGGATGCTCTCTGCTTGGCAGTGGCTTAGTGTTTTTTTATTACATTACTAATAGCTGTTTTTTGACAATTTTCTTGATATTAGAGTTATTCTTCTTCTTCTTTCAGCTGCTCCCATTAGGGGTCACTACAGCAGATCATCTGTTTCCATTTCTTCTTGTCTTCTGCATCTTGCTCTGTCAAAACCAACCACCTGCATGTCCTCTCTCACTATATCCATAAACCTTATCTTAGGCCTTCCTCTTTTCCTGTTACCTGGCAGCTTCATCCTTAGCATCTTTTTCACAATATACTCTGTATCCCTCCTCAGCACATGTCCAAACCAACGTAATCTTGCCTCTCTGGCTTTGTCTCCAAACCTTCCAACATGGGCTGACCCTCTAATATACTTATTCCTAATCCTGTCCACACTCGTCACACCCAATGCAGATCGTAACATCTTTAACTCTGCACATCCAGCTCTGACTCCTGCCTTTTTGTCAATGCCACTGTCTCCAACCCATATAACATAGCTGGTCTCACTACCCTCTTGTAGACCTTCCCTTTTCACTCTTACGGGTACTCGTCTGTCACAAATCACTCCTGACACTCTTCTCTACCCACTCCATCCTGCCTGTACTCTCTTCTTCACCCCTCTTCCACACTCACCATTACTCTGAACTGTTGATCCCAAGTATTTAAACTCATCCACCTTTGCTACCTCTACTCCTTGCATCCTCTCCATTCCTCTATCCTCCCTGTCATTCACACACATATATTCTGTCTTAGTCCTGCTGACCTTCATTCCTCATCACTCTAGAGCATATCTCCAACTCTCCAGGGTCTCTTCCACCTGTTCCCTACTCTCACTACAGATCATAATGACATCTGCAAAGATTATAGTTCACGGGGACTCCTGTCTAATCTCATCTGTCAACCTGTCCATCACCATTGCAAATAAGAAAGGGCTCAGAGCTGATCCTTGATGTAATCTCACCTCCACCTTAAACGCATCCATCACTCCCACCACAGACCTCTCCGCTGTCACACTACCCTCATACATATCCTGTACCACTCTTACATACTTCTCTGACACTCCCGACTTCCTCATACAATACCACAACTCCTCTCTAGGCACCCTGTCATATGCTTTCTCTAAGTCCACAAAGACACAATGCAACTCCTTCTGACCTTCTCTGTACGTCTCCATCAACACTCTCAGAGCAAATATCGCATCTGTAGTGCTCTTTCCGGGCATGAAACCATACTGCTGATCACTAATCATCACCTCCCTTCTTAACCTAGCTTCCACTACTCTTTCCCATAACTTCATGCTGTGACTGATCAGTTTAATCCCTCTGTAGTTACTACAGCTCTGCACATCACTCTTATTCTTAAAAATCGGTACCAAAACACTTTTTCTCCATTCCTTAGGCATCCGCTCACTTTCCAAGATTTCATTAAATAATCTAGTTAAAAACTCCACTGCTATTTCACCTAAACACCTCCATTCTTCCACAGGTATGTCATCTGGACCAACAGCCTTTCCATTCTTCATCCTCTTCATAGCTATCCTTACTTCCTCCTTGCTAATCCACAGCACTTTATGATTCACTATTCACACATCATCCAACCTTCTCTCCCTCTCATTCTCTTCATTCATCAGCCCCTCAAAGTACTCTTTCCATCTGCTCAACACACTCTCCTCGCTTGTGAGTATGTTTCCCTCATTATCCTTTATCACCCTTACCTGCTGCACATCTTTACTAGCTCAGTCCCTCTGTCTAGCCAATCATACAGGTCCTTGTCTCCCTCCTTAGTGTCCATCATTTCATGCAATTCTTCATACACCTTATCCTTAGCCTTCGTCACCTCTCTCTTTGCCATGGACTGAGTCTCTTCAGTTCAGAATCTGCCCCTCTGTGCATTGGCATGGGTGAGCTTGGTTCCTACATCAGCCTTGGAGCTGACCTCCTTGGTGCCGGGGATTTCCTCCACTACCTCGGCACCGGGGTTGTCCCCGGAGCCAGAGGGATCAGCCTTTGAGGTGATGAGGATTGTGCTGTTCCCTCCTGCAGCTCTACTCAGGGATACTGGCATTCTTCCCCCTTAGGTACCAGCATCTGCTTTGGCACCATCCTATCCACAGGACAGCAGAGATTCAGGGCTTTAGGAAGCCCCATCAGGTGAGGCCCACTCTTCCGAGACCTCCCCAGCTCCCCAGACTACCCATCTGAGGAGCCACCTCAGAAGACTACATGTAAGAGGAAGCATATAGACTCCCCTGATGAGTCCATCACTTCTGACACTGACCTCAAGGAAGCAGAAGAGTCCACACAGTTGTCCTCTGAAGATATTTCTTTCTCAGATCTCCTAGAGATCCTAAAACAGAGAGGTGGCTGGAAACACATCAACCCTTATGATGAGGAGCCAGTGTACCTGAAGGCCTTCGGATCTCAAACTTCAGCCTCCTGGGTTTCTCTGCCTTTTGATGACTTATGGATTTGGTTAGTCAAAAGGCATGGGAGTCACCAGACACTATGGAGCCAGGCCCTAGGAGGCCAAATAAGTTCCTGTCAGCTCCTTTGGATAAGGAATTTTTCTCAAAAGGTGTACCTGTAGATGCTATGGTGGTGGCTGCAGCCACCAAAAAGGAACTCTCTGAGACATCCTCATCTATCCATCTGCTGAATAAGGATTCTTGAATGATGAACAGATATGGGAAGTGTGTTTTCTCCTCAGCGACTTTCACCCTCAGATCAATAAACTACCTCACACTCTTTACAAGACCTCAAAGAGATCTCCTTAAGAAGTTAGGAGATACTCTACAAGGTTTATTAGATGCAGCAGCCTCAGAAAAAGTGACCACCCAACTATGCACCTTAAATTCCATAGTCAACCCCTCCATGAGGCTAATATCCTATGCTGCAGAAGGAGCAAGCAGGGCAGCGGGTTCCGGAGTTTCCCCGAGGAGGCACTCCTGGATGCGCTTGTGCAACTTTGTGGAGCCTTTCAAGTCTACCTTTACCAATGTCCCTTTTGATGGTTCATCTCTTCTTGGACCAAAAGTCAAGGACACACTCACCAGATGCCAGCAGGAAGGGAAAACTCTCTCTGCCATTGGAGTACATTTTTCCGTACCTTCAAGACCTTATCCTAAAAGCCAGAAGAGTGGGAAGATGTGGTTCAAAAGATCCCAGGGAGTTTTTCAAGATGCATGAGGTGAATCCTTCCCCAGAGGCAAAGGGGGGAGGCAATAACAGTAGACATCACCCACGTGGCAGGAGGCCCGCAAAACTGGGTGACCACTATTCCTTTCATGCCCAACCCCATCAGTGCTCCTGAAAGGAGGCCTGCCTGCTCTTCTCTGGAGGCAGTAGGGGACGATTAACTTTGTACTCAGAAGCCTGGCAAAATATCACAAGAGACAAGTGGGTACAAAGTATAATATCCAGAGGATATTTCATTCTGTTTTGCCAGCCCATTCCACAGATCAAAAGAATCCTGGATGTTCCACCCAGTCAGAGGAAACAAGCAACCATAGCAATTCAACAAGAGTTGCTAAACAAAAGAATAATCCAAGAAGTCCCCGCAAACCAAATAGGATTCAGAACTTACTCAAGATTCTTTTTAGTACCAAAAAGAACAGGGGACTGGAGACCCATTTTGGATATCAGCAAGTTGAATAAATCTGTAAAGAAGAACAAGTTCCGAATGGTGACACTGCAGTCTATTCTTCCCTTTTTAGGGAAAGAAATTTAGATGTGCTCAATAGACCTCCAAGATGTGTACTACCACATAAAAATGGACAAAGCATCAAGGAGTCATCTACGCTTCTGGCTGGGAGCCAGTTATTACCAGTTTTGAGCACTGCACTTTGGTATCACTACAGCCCCCAGAGTGTTCACCAAATGCATGGCAGTAGTAATGGCTCACCTGAGATGCCTGGGGTTCCAAGTGCTTCCATACCTGGATGACTGGCTCCTAACTGCCACCACCAAGCATCTACTTCTACAGGCCAGGGACACTACACTGGATCTTTGTGCTCAGTTAGGCATAACAGTGAATTTTTGAAAATCTGCCTTGTTGTTCCCTTGTCAACATATTATATTTATTGGCGCAGATCTAGACACTATTTCCATGATGGCTTGCCTTCCTCTTGACAGTCTATGTCCTCAGACAGCAAATAGTTGACATTCTTCCCAGGAGCAAAGTAAAAGCAAAAGTAGTCCTGATATTTCTTGGAACCATGGCGTTAACCATAACTCTTGTCCCTCTAGCCAGGATGCACATGAGAATCCTTCATTGGCTTCTGTTTGCTCAATGGTCTCTACAAGAACTTCCTATGTCCCATCAGATAACAATAACGGATTCATGCAAGACAGATCTCCGATGGTGGCTTCAGTCCAATCATATGACCATCGGAAGACCCTTTATTCCACAGCAACCTGTTGCTATGGTAACCACAGACACTTGTCAGATAGAGTGGGGATGGCATTATCTGGGAAGAACAGTCCAAGACACATGGCAGGAACACAAGGCTCAGTTGCACACCAATGTTCTAAAGATGAGAGCAGTGCTTCTGGTGTTGCAAGCACTTCAGGACTCTCTCCCACTAGGAATGATTGCAATCCAGACAGACAACATGTCCATAGTCTCGTACATAAACAAGCAAGGAGTAACCAAATCATACTCCCTTTGTTGAGAGGCACTAAGAGTATGGCAATGGGCAATCTCTTCCCAACATTTTCTAGTAGCAGTGCATATCCTGGGGAAAACCAACGTGATACCCGACAAGCTCAGCAGGGCGATTTTAATGCCTCACAAGTGGTCTCTGAAACGGAGCATAGTGGACAAGATTTTCTGAACTTGGGGCCAGCCTTGCTGTGACCTATTTGCAACCCCTGATTACCAAATGCAGCAGCTACTTTGCCCTAATCCCTCCAGTGGGGGAGACACCGAGAGATGCACTCATCCATGATTGGCCCTCAGGACTACTTTATGACTTCCCTCCCTTTCCGCTAATTCCCAAAGTCATTCAGAAAGCCATGGTCTTGGGAAGCAGGCTAATTCTCATTGTTCCATATTGGCCTC